>NC_033639.1:7508882-7590127 GCF_001540865.1 Ananas comosus
TGTTACAATCCCCCCTTGGTTGAGAAGATCCTTGACCTCAAGGATCGAAGTCCGAGAACTAGGATTTCAAGAACCAGTAGTCCTCCTAGCTAGCGGCCTCATCTCCCAGGTTCTCCTATTTGACCAACACTTGGCTGACGGCACGATCCCCCTTCCTCACCATGCGCCTCTCTAGCACTCGCTCGGGCTGCGCCCTGAGTTGACCCTCATCGCCAACAAGAGGGACAGTTGGGGTGCTCTGGGCCACTGTTGGCGGACTTCTTTTAAGCTGAGATACATGGAAGACCGGGTGGATCCTCGAGCCTTTCGGTAGCTGGAGTTGGTAAGCCACCTTGCCTATTCTTTCAATTATCTGGAATGGTCCATAGTAGCGAGCAGCTAGCTTGACATTTCGCCGGATTGCCACGCTCACTTGGCAGTATGGTTGTAGTTTTAGGTATACTAGATCCCCTTCCTGATACTCTTTATTGATTCGTCGTCTGTCTGCATTCTGCTTTATGCGAACCTGAGCTTACAGCAGCTTCTCCCGTAGCATTTGTGTCATCTTTTCCTGTTCCATTTCCCATTCCTGCACTGTCTGCGACATGTCAGTTCCCAAGTTGACCACTAAGTAGCTAGCGGGGGCATGTCCATACAGGGCTTGATAGGGTGTCATCCCCAAGGAGCTGTGATGGTTGGTGTTGTACCACCATTCGGCCAAGGCGATCCATCGATGCCACTTGGTAGGGCACTGAAAACACATACACCTTAGATAAGTCTCCAAACAGCGGTTGAGCCTCTCTGATTGTCCGTCCGTTTGCGGGTGATAAGCCGAACTCATAAGCAGTTTGTCACACCCTAATAATCCCACATCAGATAGGAATGGGGATGTGATTGGGTATATTAGAGACTTAGACACTAGTAATAATAACTGGGCTTAAGCATTTTGGGCCAATAGTTGGGCCCAACGAGTTATTATTGCTAGTGGGCTGGGTCGTTACACAGTTTGATCCCCATCATCTTGAACAACTCCTGCCATACTTGGCTTGTAAAAACTTTATCCCTGTCGGTCAAAATTGTCCTCGGTAACCCGTGTAGTCTATACACCGTATCAAGAAATGCTCTGGCCACCTGGGGAGCGGTGAACGGGTGCGCCAGGGATACGAAGTTCGCATATTTGGTAAGCCCATCAATGACCACCAATATAGTGTCTTTCCCTTCTGACTTTGGTAAGGCTTCAATGAAGTCTATTGTGATTTCTTGCTAAGCTTGGGTCGGTATCGGTAGTGGTTGTAGGAGCTCGACATAAGGCAGGTTGTCGATCTTGTTCTGCACGCACACTGCATAGTCCTTCACAAATTTCTCCATGTCCTGCTTAAGTCCCGGCCAGTAGAAGTGTTGTTTCACTCGTCTATAGGTGTGCAGGACGCCCGAATGGCAGCCTAAGGAAGACGAGTGTAGTTGGTCAAGTATACTTCTTCGAACTTCTCCCTGGCTGCCTACATATATCCTTCCTTTATACCTTAGCAGCTCCTGCTTATAAGTGTAGTTGGAATGCTCGTTGGACTTCAATAGTAGCTCAGTAATAATCTTTTGGCACTGGTTGTCGCCTTGGTAGCTAGCTATTACCTCTGTAATCCAGCTAGGTATGGCCACAGTTATAGCAGAGCTCGTCTCTTCTTCAAAACCCCTCATGGACAAAGAATCTGCAGCCTTGTTTTCTCTTCCGACCATGTAAAGGATCTCATAATCGAAACCCATCAACTTCATCATCCCCTTTTGTTGTAATGCCGTTGTGATCTTTTGTTCTAACAGGTATTTCAAGCTCTGATGGTCCGTTTTGATTATAAATCTTCGTGGGCTAAGGTAGTGCTTCCACTTGTTAACAGCCATTAATATCGCCAAGAACTCCTTGTCGTAAGTTGATAATCCCAAATTCCTACCACTGAAAGCCTTACTAAGGTATGCGATTGGCTTCCCTTCTTGTGATAAAACTGCCCTCATGCCCTGCCCGCACGCATCTACTTCGAGGGTGAATGGTTTGGTGTAGTAGGGTAGGGCGAGCACCGGCGTATCATTACCTCCTTTAAATTGTCAAAGGCAGCTTGAGCCTTGACTCCCCACTGGAACCGGTCATTCTTTAACAACTCCGTCAATGGTTTGCTCAACTTACCATAATCCTTAATGAATGTTCTATAGTATCCAGTAATTCCCAGGAACCCCCTTAATCTTTTAAGTGCAGTAGGAGTGGGCCAATTAATCATGGCTTTAATCTTGTAAGGATCTGTGGCGACTCTCGACTCCGTTATGATGTATCCCAAATACTCCACCTTCCGCTGCCCAAATAGACACTTTGACTTCTTCACAAATAACTGATGCTTGTGGAAGAGGTCCAGCACCACTCTCAAGTGTCCTTCGTGCTCTTTTAAAGTCTTGCTGTAAATCAAAATATCGTCGAAGAAGACCAGTACGAACATCCGGAGATACGGAGCGAATACTTCGTTCATCACCGATTGAAAAGTGGCTCTGAGAAGAGATGTGGAAGTTCTTCTTAGAAGCGGAGATGTCGCAGGATGCAGAGCAAAAGATAGCGGATGACCATTATATAGGCACTGAGAGGTATGGGAAAAGACGGACAACCCTTCGGCGCTAGTGGAAACGGCGCGAAGGGAAGCAAGATCGATGTCGTATGTGGCCCAATTTTTCCTCCATAGAAGAGAAACAACGGTTTTCGAAGTGGCGACAAAGAAAGGAATGAATCGGCGAACCGATCTGATGCGGCGTTGGAAGACGAAGCGATAATGAATCGAGACCATTTTAGAGTCAAGAGGGGAATCATTCGATGGGAATGAAGATGGGAATGAAGCGGCGCCAACGGAAACGATAGGGAGGGAAGCAAAATCGATGTCGCACTTGGCCCTATTTTCCATTCATAGAAGAAAAACGATGGGTTCCGAAGCAACGAAGCGAACCGGCAACAATGGCTTCCGAAGCGACGAAGCGAACCGGCCCGAAGTGACGACAATGAAGAAAGCGAACCGGTGAACCGCTTCAGAAGTGGACCTATTTTTTTAAGTACTGATTCTTTATAGTGAAAGAAGTGAAATATGAAGAAGATTTTAAATTTTCATCGCAAGCAATAGGGAAGCAAAATTGAGGCGACGAAGAAAGTAGAAGCAATCATGAACCAGATCTATTTTTTGGGCAGTAGAGGAAGCAATCGACGGGATCGAAGCGGCGGAGAGAGTAAAAGACGAGATCGAAGCGGCTGGGGAAGCAATAGAGGGGATCGAAGCGGCTAAATAAATACTCAGTATTTAAAACTTCCAAATTAAATAGTAAGCAATCCAAAGTACAAAAAAAAAAAATAATAACCAATCGACAGAAGTACACAACGCTGCGACCTTCCTTAATCTCTTGGCTCTGAGAAGAGATGTGGAAGTTCTTCTTAGAAGCGGAGATGTCGCAGGATGCAGAGCAAAAAATAGCAAATGACCATTATATAGGCACTGAAAGGTATGGGAAAAGACGGACAACCTTTCGGTGCTAATGGAAACGGCGCGAAGGGAAGCAGGATCGATGTCGTATGTGGCCCAATTTTTTGTCCATAGAAGAGAAAAAAGAAAGGAGTGTAAAGAAAATCTATAAGGGGTTGAGGAGAAATATATTTTGGGGGCTGGGATTTGCCCTAATTTCTCCTCGTGTGTGGTATTTGGAGGCTCTTTGGGTAGCTCTCCGATAAATGGTGTTAGGGTTTCATTTTTTTCTTACCAAAAGCTTCTGTTTTTCTCCTTCTTTTTCCTCGGTTTTTTTATTTTTCTCGTCCTTTTCTCCTGAATTTCTGTGATTTTCAGGAAATTTATGGTAANTATATATATATATATAGAGTCCGGCTTGGATTCTATCGATAGCACGAAACATTTGGTTCTATCAAGTTTTTTGCCGTTAGATTTATCTCTTTTATCATTTTCATCCTTTTGATAATAATATTCAACCAACCACCCACTCAACTCTAAGAGGCCCACATCGTCCTAACCGCACATCTTTTAATCCAAGGGTGAAAAACTTAATAGCACCAAGTCATTAGTGTTATTAATAATATTCCAGCCTTGATATATATATATATATAATTTTATATATATATATATATATATATATTCGATGATGGAGCATTCGAATCGATGATTGGTACCATTGAACATGATTTATACCACTTGAAGTATTTAGAAACCAAATTTCAAATCTTTTCGATTTCATTGACCTGATGATCAAAGGGTTTCAAATTTATAATTTTAATGGTAGATATGAGGTGTTTTTACGTTTAACGGTGTAAAGCTATTCAAATTAATTGAATTTTGGTTAAAATTTTTTTAAAACTATTTAGAATAAGATCTATACTCTCGATCTTGATTATAAAATTTCTATCATCACTTTTTAGAGGATATTTATTTTTAGTCGTTCATTTTTACGCCCACTTGATGGACAAGATAGTAATATCGAAAAAGCATGAAATTTGATTTCTAGATACTTTAAGTGGTATAGATCATCTTCAACGGTGCCGATCGTCGATTCGAAGGCTCCATCATCGAAAACAAATAGGTGGCAATAGAGCCGATTTGCTACCGATAGTATTCCAGCTCAACTTTCTCTCTCTCTCGCTCTATATATATATATATAATAAATTTAATTTGTATTTAAAATTATAAATTATATCTAATATCTAACGAAATTAATCGTGAGGTCCAGCTTGGGAAAAACACGAAAGCACATTCGAAAGTATACAGTAGCTTTTTAGCGCCAAATTTATTTAGGGTTGATTACGAAATACAATAATTATAAGGGAGCAAGGTGCAAAACAACACCGAGCGCGTGAATACGCGATGTTGGTCCCGTGATGATGGGAGCGCGATCCGTTACACACGACGCGGCACCCCCGTCAACATCACGGACCAGGGGCCTGCACTCTTCCTCCTCCTCCCGACCACCGCTTTTTTTTTGTTTTTTTTTTTTTTACTTTTCCCTCCCTCCCGTTCCCATCAATCCCTACACCGCGATCACAACCGTTGACCTTCTCCACGTGTCCACATCCGCACTGTCCAGTCAATCTCCGCATCAGCGCGCTCTCTCTCTCTACAAAGCGACGAGGGTTCTTGCACCATATATCTCTCGTTTCTCTCTCTAGAGGCGATGGTTCTTGTGGTGGTGGTGGTGGTGGGGGAGGAGGCGTAGGATGGCGTTCTACGTGGCCGCTCCTCTTAGCGGCAATTTGCCGAGCACCTCGCGCGCGCGCCGCTCCTCCGCCGATGTAAGCGATTCCAACCCTTTCCGATATTTTTGGAACGTTGTATCGATCTCTTCTGGCTGATTTTGTTGTTTGTTGATGTGCTCTGTTTGATGAAACAGTGTTAATGGTGCTTTTTGGGGCTTAATCTTATAAGTTGAGTGATTGGTTTTGAAGAAATGGGGAAGATGAGCTCAGTGAAGGTCTCTGATGGGAAATAGATTTGTTGATTCAATTAGAATGATGGGTTGAAAATAAGATTTTAAGTCCCGTGGCATGGGTGTGTGCTATGTGGCACACTGCATGCCGTGTCGTGCCGTGTCGATATGTGCTGTTCATAAAATTACTTGTATTTCGATGCGCAGTGGGATGGAATGATTTTTTTTCTTTCGCACCAAACATCTTTCTAATTGAGTGTTATATATCTTTGTCAAACCTTTTGCATTTTATTGATGTAATTTCTTTCTAAATTCAAAGAAAATATGGTTTTGAGCCGTGCCATAGGCATAGGGTTCATATCATGTGAATATTTTATCGACACAGTACAGAGCACTTAAATTATTGATTGAAAATGTACTCTTAAGTTTCTTTCGATTAGATTTGGTTGATTCGGGTCGACCTTTGACATTCTGGCTAGTAGTTGTGTTGGGATATATACTCACGATTTGTAACCCGTTGGTGAATCGTACAGGGATTCACCTTGTGTCTTATTGTAAAAAAAAAAGTACTCCAGTTTCTTGCTGTTAGGTTAGACTGATTTAGGTCAACTGCTGATCTTTTGGGTAGGCATATGTGGGGATGTAAGTTTATTGTAATTTTCTTTCCCATTAATGAATTGTATAAGGAATCACCCCTTGTCTTACAATTAATAAAAAGTTACTATGTTGATGTGTATGAAATTGTGTTCATCTTTTGCAATAGGGGTTATTGTATAAGACGATTGTTGTTTGCATATTGTTCTTTGGAACACGTTCTTAAGTTCGCCATCTACGTGCATACGTAGGTGCCCAGCTTTTGCAACAGCAAAATTTTAACTTCTTTTAGTCATTTGTTTTGATTATTGTCTACAGTTAGCGTGTTATACAATGGTAGAGATGAAGAGGATGTGGTTCTTATAATAGCAGGAAACACACCTGCTGCTATATGAGACACTATTTTGATGGCGTAACTATTGAGGTGTAATACCAGTTATCCTTATATTGCCAAATGGGGAAAAAGAATAGCAAAATAAAATATTCTGGACAAATATGGTTATACTAGAATGCGACAAGAACTACTTTTCCACCCAAACCATAGGACTTCGCTGTTACTTTTTTAACCCTGGATATTTATTTTGTGATTACTAGTGTCCACTTTCCCTTTGCTGGCTACTTGGTTTGTAGGTTTGCTGGAAACACCAAGACCGAAATCAAAATATTTCGGTACCCCTGAAAGTAGGGTTTGGAAATCTATGAACTAAAGCACTTTGATTTCGGTTATCATTGGCCCGAAGAGGTGCACTTTTAGAATGTTGCTTCAAATTGGCCAAGAGTAGCATGTAGGATCTAATTTTGTTTAGTTATGAATATTTTCCATTATCCAGAGTTCAATGGCACTACCAGTGGCATTATTCTTTATCAAGATAACAGAATAATTACTTAAGTGAGTCAAAATGTTGACAAATTAAGTTCTATGACTATTCTATTTCTTTATATTTATTCAGTCATCAGAAAGCTTGAAGACCTTTTAAGAAAATTTCATATCAAAAAGCAGTAGTGAAACTGCTGAACTATTGAAGCATTTGGACTTAAGGGGATGACTGAAACCAAGTTTACAAACTATGGCTACCCTATAATCTAAAACTGATTGCAAATCGACTATATTCTTCATTACTCAATTACTGTAGGTAGCGGTCATCAGTTAATCATCATACGTAGCAGGATAACCTAGAGATAAAATTTTAGCAACATAAAATATCCCTGAGATCCATGTTTGTCTGATACAATCAGAAGTTCATGGATTCCAACATTGTCCTTCGGGCCTGCTTAGATGTTTGAACAGGTTATTTGATACAATCCAAAGTTCACGGACTCCATTATCCTTCTGGCCTGTTTTGATGTTAGAACAAGTTATCCAGCATTAACTTATGCACTATATGGAATTTATGCACAATAGGATAGGGTGCGGGTTAGAGTCTCACCAGGGAGATTGGGTTCAGGTGTATGGGGGCCAAGCTCCTGATTTTTCAATATTTTTTTTTTAAAATAACACTAGAGTTGTTTATATTATTGTGTGAAGAATAGCAATATCAATAAAGGAGAGAAATTATCCTCTGAAGAATACTTAAAAGACAGAGGCACTATTTATGGCATTTAAATTCTCAACTTTCATGCAGAGAGTTTATTGTAAGCTTTACATGTTGTCCTAAACATGGAATGGAAGCGACTTAAAGGCGTGAGATGTTACCATAATGCATGTCTTTCATGTCGTTTTGTAGTTTTTCCTATTTTGAATGTGGAAAATGCATCTTCAGTGTCCATTATTTTTTTACATAAATGGAATTGTGATCTGATTTATCTATTTTTATGCTACACTTCTGCATGCTAGATAAGCATTAACAGGTTGCGTTAGAACGTTGAAGGTATCTTTCTATGATGGCCAAGTAATGGCATAATCAACATGTAGTTTGCATTTGGTATTTATGCTCGTCTTCAATTATGCAGGTTTTGCAAATTGATCTGGTTTTGCAAATTGCCAAGTTGTTTGTTATATCTTAATTTTCACAGCATCTTTATCTTTCTTTTGCCTAAAACATCGACTGATATGTTGGTGCCATTTTTTTTCATATCTTTCCACAGCATAATCATGCAGCGCTCAACCTGAAGCCAAGATTCTTGATCATTCTTAAAGCTCAAAAGAGAAAGAATTATTCTCTTCATTTAATCAAATCGGTCGTTAAAAAACTAAAATCGAATATCAGTAATGGTGATGATGGAAAAACTGAACCAGCGAGAGTTCTTTTGGAGAGACTGTATGCGAAGACACAAAATCTAGATTTCAATTGTCTGGAGGATGCTGAAATAAGTACAAGCCTCAAAGTTTTAAAATCAGATATTGAAGCTGCCCTGTTAGCTCTAAGGAGGAAGGAAGAAGATCTTCACGATGCCGAAAAAAGAGTTTTGATTGAACAAAGAAAATTAAACTGCACAAAGAAAGATTTGGAGCGGCGAGAAGATGAAATTTCTGCTGCTTCTGCCAGACAACAGCAAATGGAGGAGGAGTTGAAGAAGACAAAGGGCAATCTGGCTTCTCAAGCTATACAAATTAGAGATCTAAAGATTTTCATTGAGGAGCAAGGTAAAGAAATTGCAAGATCAGCCACTTCGCTTTCAGAGAGAGAGAGTGAAATTGAAAAACTTAAATCCGATGTGATGAAGAAGAATGAGGAGGCAGCAATCTTGCGTTCTGAGATAGAGCTTAAGGATCGACTATTACAAGAAGCCAATGAGACCCTTAGGAAACAAGAAGCTGAAATAGAAGACCTCCGTAAAGAACTCGAAGGAAAAGAGTTTGAATTAGCTGAATCAAATAAATTGAGGAAATCCAAGGAAAATGAGCTAAAAATAATGGAGGTTGAGCTTGAAAAACAAACTGTAGAATGGTTGGCAGCGAGGGAGGAGTTTATGGAACTGACAAAGCACATGGATGATATGAAGGAAACAACTGAGGATTTTAAACGGGTGACATCTCTCCTTGCTGCTTTTAGGTCCGAACTAATAGCCTCACAAGAATCTCTTGCTTCCAGTCACAGGAAACTGGAGGACCAAGCACTTCAGTTTGAGAAACAAATGCAAGAATTAAGCGAACAAAGAGTCTTGCTGATGTCTTACTCTGAGAATTTAAAGTTTGCTCAATTGGAGGTAGATAGCAAGGCAAATGAGTTGAGTGCTGCACATGCTATATGCGAGGAACTTGAATCAAACTTACTGAAGGAGAGAGAAATGGTGGAGCATTTGCAAGAGGAGTTAAGTAGAGAGAGAGAGTCCCTGGAGCAAAAAAGCACAGAGACAAGGTCACTACAAAATGAGCTAAGAGATAAGGAAATGCAGTTCCAGAATTCGCAAAGCCTTCTTCAAGAAAAAGAGTCTGAACTTGCAGAAGCAAGACTTCAAATCCAGCATATGGAATCCGAGCTAGCCTCCATCCAACTTATTGTTCAAGAAAAGGATTCTGATCTTTCAGATGCAAAGAATAAACTGGTGGAGCTTAGCAATGAAATTGTTGCACTTCAGCAGCTAACAAAGAGCAAAGAAGATCAACTTGTTCAAGCCATGTCCACATTACAGGATAAGGAAGAGTACATTCAAATAATGCAACAAGAATTAGATTATATAAGGCTAAGATCATTGGAAGCTACATCAGTTGTTCAAAAGATTGCTCGACTTACGGACAAACTTGTCATCTCCGTGGAAGGTGAGGAAGAAGAAGCTCTGACAAATGACACGGACTATAGTGCTGCTTTTATGAAGCAGAAGCAATTGGAGACTCAGCTTGAGATGGTGAAAGAATTGTTAAGACAAAAGGAGATGGAATTTTTAGATGCACAGAGAGTTCTCACTGTCAAACAGGAAGAGCTCGAAGCGGTGCATAGAAGGTGGGATATGAGGGAAAAAGAGTTGGAAAAGATGGAAAAAGAGCTATTTAGAGATGCCGATGGCTTGGAAAAGCTTTATAGCCTTGCTCAGGAGAGGATAGGAAACAGAAGCGTGGGTGAACTGGCGATTGAAAAGCTTCAGATTGAGGCCACCCAATTGGAGGCTGAGGCTGCAACCACTGCATTGAGAAAAATTGCAGATATGACAAATCAATTATTAAAAGATGGATATGCAAGCTCAAATTCAGGTACTAGTTCTTTTGTGCCTCCAATTGGAGAAGTGGAAAAAGGTGGTGGTTCAAATTTGAATAAGAATTTCGATGTCCTTGTAAAGACAGAGAAAGAAGTTGCCGGTCTTTTTGCTTTGACGGAGAATCTCGTGAAGGAGGCTGGAATTAGTAGTTTCAGTGAATAGCAGAATCAGCTGATACTAATACACAGGATAATGGTTTGATTCCTTGTCCAAAAACAGGAGGTGCTTCTAATTTCTAGATGGTTCTTTCTTCACCAAATATGATAATGGATAAATCACCCACTATGCGACGTAAAGGGAAGGACCGGTATGTAATTACTCTTCATCAACTCGGGGAATAATGATCGGGAGAGAGGCTTCGGTGAAGTCCAAATGTCACTGTTTTTGGAAGCATCGAAATCCCGACCAACTCTTCTATACTAAATAAACTTCTAAGAGGCAGTAGTTCAAGAGTAAGTACAACTGATCCATCTAGTTTGCTCATTCTTTTACTTAAATTGATCTTGTGTACACCACAGCTTGCATCTCGGAAGCAATAGAAGATCTCCCAACTTTTAAGAGATCAAAAGGTGCTTTGCTCTTCATTATAGTACATATTTTTGCCGGCAGAAATTTTTCTCAATGAGCCATCACTGCTGAAATTGATAAAATTTACCTGATTCGTTGTGTGGCTGCTGCTATTTAATCCTGTTTTCTTGTGGCTCCCTTCATTAAGGGGGAAAAAAAAGGTACTAGAATCATTCACCACCTGATTTCAAAACATCAAAAGTTTACCAACTAAACGGTGATCTTCTTGTGATTCAGCAGTGTCCTGTTTCTGTATGTTCGTTAGTCATGCGATCACAGTTTGTCATGTGATCATACGTCAGTCATATTATGACTTAAATGATCAGTTTGCTTTTTTATGTGTTTGGCAACAAGAATTATTTTCCTTAGGGTGCGTTTGGCTCGCACTATGAAAGATTACTAGGAATAAAAAGATGTCCGAGAGTTTTATTCCTATTCATCTTATTACTAAGAGTGTGGCATTCCTGTGTTTGGTTCGCACGATTATATTATAGAATTAATTTTTATAGAATTAATTTTGATTTGAAAAATTGATTTTGATTAAAAACTGCAGAGCGGTTGGTTGAGCTTAGATAGAAATCGATTTTTTTGCATAGATTTTGTAAAGCCATTTGGCAAAAAATTTTGTATAGTTGCATATGAAAATTTTTAAATTTTTTAAAAAATTTTATAATTTAAATTTAAATTAATAATTTAAATTTGAATTTAAGTTTAAATTTTAAATTGCACAAAATTTAAAATTTGATATTTTAATTTAAAATATAAACTTGACATTTGAAAATTTAAAATTTAAAATTTAAAATTTAATATCTAAATTTTCAATTTTCAATTTTCAATTTCAATTTAAAATCTAAACTTGAACTTAAATTTTGAAATTCGTAATTTGAAAATGAAACTTATAATATTATTTTAAATTTTAAATTAGATATTTAAATTTTAAATTCTAAAATTTCAACTTTTAAATTTTATCTTAAATTTGAAATTTGAAGTTTAAAATTTATAATTTGAGATTTGAATTTAAATTTGAAATATAATATCTAAATTTAAAATTTAAAATTTTGAAATTTTGAAATTTTGAAATTTAAAAGTTAAATTTTAATTTTAAATATTTAAATATTAATTAAAATTTAAAATTAAAATTTGAGTTTAAATTAAAAATTTGAATCTAAAATCAAAATAACAATTTAAAATTTGATTTCAAAATCAAAATCATATTTCAAAAGTAGGTTAAACACTCTATTTACCCGAAAATTACTTTTGGGCCAAAATCACTTTTCAAAAACTATTGTTCTCTTTAATGGTTATTATGTTGTTATAAAAGAAGATAAATTTAACTCTAAATTTGTTTTTATCTTTAATGATTATTATATTATTATAAAATGAGATAAATTTAATTTTAGATTTGTTATTATCATTAGTGATTATTATATTATTATAAAAGGAGATAAATTTAACTCAAGATCTGTTTTTATTCCTAATGGTTATTATATTATTATAAAAGTATTATATTTTTCTTTATAATATACGTAAGTCTTTTAGAAAAACCCTAGCCGTCATCCCTCCCTTCCTCTCTTTTATTCTCTCATTAAATCTTTCTCCATAATGAGCTAACATCCTGGTGAGGATATTGATCAGATCAACAATGTCGTGTGGATATCTGTAGAGGGCGGACGTGTGTGCGGCTTCAAGAGAATCAAATTTCACGATCATCATATTGCAGTCTAAATTTACCAACACAAAGGTGAAAATCAGATTTTTTTTTTCTTTTTTAATCTTAAATATATAAGGAATTCTGTTTTGCGTGATTTTTGATATCATATTTTAAGTTTTTAAAATCAAATTTGGTTTTTTTTTTTTTCGCTGTGTTTGAATCGCACGCAAATTCTAAAAAAACTTTCTGTCCTTAAGTTGCAGGAAGATTTTTACCTTATTGCGTTTTACAGTTTATTTCCTCTTCTGTTCTATTCATGAGAGTTTGGTGTTGAACTTCAACTTTTGAATTTGTGTAGTACGAAACAAAACAGCACCAAAACTTTAACAAGCTTTGTTTGCTTCATTATATATTATTCTATGCTTACTTGAAGGGAGAAACGTAGAAGCTACATCCTTAAATGTTAATACGTAACGTGTAGAGAACAAGTGAAGAGACTATTTGTTAGTGTTAACTGGTGTAGCATGTATCGCATTCAATAAGATTGTTTTCACATGTGATATGTGGAAGCACTTCTTGCTTCTTTGGAGTACAAATTGATCTCCTAATTTGGAAGTTTTATATGATGTCAAATGCCTATATGACTACAAACAATCCTTATCAAGCACAAAAAGCATGCAAATAGAGAGATTCAATTTTTAGGGGTAAGTTTTCTCCCTAACATTTATTTAATCTGTTTCAACTTGCTTCAAAAGTTGATAAATTTGATAGTTTTGGAATGTCTAAACAATAAATTATTTAAATATTTTATAATACATATTTTATATTATATTTTATTTTATAGTATTAATTATTAGATATTATATCAATTATATAGTATACTGTGCAGTATATAGAGCATTAGTATATAACTATATATTAGCTGCAGCAAAGATTTCTACATTTTCTCTCTTAAAATTATGAGTGTATCTTATTAAGTATTTTCTATACCAGATGTATATATGTACATATACCACATGCTTAAAATCTTTTAATTGAGATTTCAAATCTAATTTATTAAATGTAATTTAAATTATTAGATTTTGTAGATTATATATATTTAATCGAGTTTTGATATTAGAAGATTAGTCATCTAAGAAAAGTTACGGTATTATATAGTGTTAATATACACCAGATGTATATAATAATTTTTTTTCTACAATCAACTTTAACGAGGAAAAAACACTCACCTATTGGGCAATTTGAAATAAGTTCTCTAATTCTAACTTTTTAGTTAAAAATTTTATTCATGGAATACCTACCAAAACTATTAAGTTTGAGTGAATTTTTAAATTAAGTTATTAAACTAATTTAACTCTACAAAGAATAAAAGTTAAGAAAATATTAATCAATGTGATTATATAAGGGGGAAAAAGAAAAAAAAAAAACTATCCAAACAAAAAAAAAGAATATCACTAGTTTACCCAATCGCTCGGAAGTCAAATCGAAGAAAATATATATTTTGGACGAAGAGTGCGGCGTATGAAAAGAGCTTATAATTTGTATATTTTTAGGGGAAAGAGAAAATGCTATTTTTGCACCTTAGTGCTAGAAAAGATATATATTTTTGTAAAAACATCAAATATCACACCTATAGTTTCAGTTTCTCACTTTAGTACTCTATAGTTTAAAGCGTATTATTTTTGTACCCTAAGATTTTATTTTTCTTTTTTTGTTATCCTCTTTCGTTAATTTTTTTCGTTAAATCAGTAATAAAGTTAAAACTAAAGAATACTAAAGTGAATATTCGATAAGCTATAGGTGGAGTATCTAAAGTTTTTTGTATATGATTTAACGAAAAGTTAATAGAGGGGCTGACAAAAAAAAAAAAAGATGAAATCACAGGGTATTAAATTGATATACTTTAAACTACAAGATACTAAAGTGAGAAAGTGCAAAATCATAGGAGCGGTATTTGAAGTTTACTATATATTTTTTTGGGTGGGAAGTGTGGTGCATAAAAAGAAGGGTTATTTGCATACACGTCCCTGCAAATATAGTGAATTGCAGATATATTTCTGCAAAACGAAAATTCCATAAGTTGTCCCTACAAAAGTTCTAAGTTATGCAGATATATCCCTGCCGTTAAGATATGTTAGAAAATTTTCGTTAACTATGGTTAAAATATTTAATCATGGTTAATTATAATGTGAATTGACGGATTTACCTTTCTTCCTCTTTCTCATTTTCCTCTTCCTTCTTCTTCGTCGCCGACGAGGGAGATGCGGCGGCAGCGGCGTACCCTCTCCCTTTTCCTCTCTCTCTTCCTCTTCCCCCTTCTTCTTCCTCTCCCTCTTCCTCTTCCCTCTTCTTCGTCGTCGGTGAGGGAAAAGGTGTGGCGGCGGCGAACCCTCTCCCTCTTCCTCTTCGCCCTTCTTCTTCCTCTCCCTCTTCCTTTTCCCTTTCTTCGTCGCAGGCGAGAAAGGAGATGCTGCAGAAGCGGCGGCGGCGGCAAACCCTCTCCCTCTTCCTCTTCCTCTTCATCTTCCTTCTTCCTCTCCCTCTTCCTCTCCTTCTTCCTCTTCCCTCTTCTTCTTCCTCTCACTTTTCCTCTTCCTTCTTCTTCTTCTTCTCCTTCTTTCTCTTCTCTCTTCTTCGTTGCCGGCGAACCCGACCCCGCGGCGCCGCCACCGCCGTCCTCTCCGACAGCCCGAAGAGGAAGAGAAAGAGAAAGAGAAGAGGAATACTTTTGGAGGGATATATTTGTGAGGGCAAAAAGGTCATTTCACGAATCTACTGTTAAAAATTAAACAGTTCACTAACGGATATTAACCAGAAGGACATATCTGCATAACTTAGGACTTTTGCAGGGACAACTTATGGAATTTTCATTTTGCAGGGATATTTCTGCAATTCACTATATTTGCAGGGACTTGTATGCAAATAACCCTAAAAAGAATATCTAATTTATATATGTTTAGAAAAAAAAATTGCTATTTGTACACTCGTCATATAGAAGTAAATCTGACAACTCTATTATAGTAGAATTCACAAATATTTAAATAGATTTTTATTTTAAAAATATTAATAGGACTTGTAGGAAATGATAGTTATTGGATGAATAAAGTGTAAGATCTATATGTTGCTTGGAGATATATAGATAGGGCTAATAATTGTATGTTTGGTCCTGAAACTATAAGAATGTTCACACTTTGGTCCTTAAATTTAATTTTTTATAATTTCTGATTTGAATATTCAAAACTATTGTAATCAAATCCCACCACCCGATTTAATTAGTTTGTTAAACCACACGGAGACAAAGTGCAACTTTTCAAACTACAGAATAATAAAGTAAATATAAACTAAACCATAGAAGGCAAAGTAAATTTTTTTGAATCTCAAAATGACAAAATAAAAACAAGTGAAACCACATATACAAAAGGCTAAATTACAGAAAAACCCCCTATAATAACCCGCTTTTTCACTTTCCCCCCCTGACATTTAAAAACCTACACTTTGCCCCCCTGTAAAATGAAAAATGTTTACAAGGGGGTTACGGTGTGTAAAATGACCATTTTACCCCTCGCCATTGTCGTCTTCTTCCCCATCTTCTCTCCTTACTCTCCTCCGTCGGCCTCGTGGGGCGCCAAACTCACTCCGGCGAGTTTTTCTTCGGGTCGAGCAGGAAGGCCACTCACAACTCCGCCGGCGCCGCCGCTTCCAAACTCGGGCATCGCCGCACGGGCTTCGTCCCGATCATCCCCACCGCGGCCTCCACGACGAGCACGGCACCGCGCGGCGCCGCTGAGGCCCGGCGAAACCCGGCGCGGCGCCGCTGAGGCCCGTCGCGCGGAGCGACGTGCTCGCCTCCGGCACTGCGAATTACGGCCACGGGAGCATAATGCGGGGCGGGGAGGCGGCGGCAGCAATGGCGGAGGGGTATTTTCGGCATAAAAAATTATTTTATAACGGAACCCTAACGGTAGGGGGTGAAGTGCACATTTTTCATTTTACAGGGGGGCAAAGTGTAGGTTTTTAAATGTCAGGGGGGGAAAGTGAAAAAGCGGGTTATTATAGGGGGGTTTTCTGTAATTTAGCCTATACAAAATTTACCCTAAAAAACATTGTTCATAGTTTCCTAACATCAAGACCCCTTAAGAACCAGCACTTATGAACCCTCAATTTTTTGTAAGCAATTATAACCTAGATGATAAATTTGATAATAAATTATGATTAGAATAATAATTAGCACTTTTGTATTTTGTGCTTTGTGGAGTAGTACCCTGCATGTAGCGAAAACCATGAGTGACAAATTTGATTCATAGGCCAATGCCTTTTCCTTTTTTGGCTTTGAGTAGTTGTCTACTTATCTGGGAGACTGGGACCCTCTCTATTTTGTTTATTAGATTAAGATCCAATGAAAATGGATCCTGATTGGTAGATTGGATCCTGATTGGTAGAGCTTTCTTCTTTTGCCGTCGCTGATTGGACAGATTGGACAGGAAGATGAAGACAATAATTAGTTTCAATACAATCGATTTGTTTGTCGTCAAGTAATTTTCAAGTTGAAAATAATTTTTAATTAAGCTAAAATTTGTGGAATTGTTTTTGTGCTTCGAAAAGCACAAGAGCTCGATATGCTTATAATTTTTTAGCCAACGAATTATATTAATAAAACACGCTATGAATAACGCTACACGAATTTTGAAGCGATTTTAGGGCTAAAAAGTAAAAAATACAAATGCTGCTCAGCTTTTAAAAGCGCAGAGGAACTTAATTCATATTTGAGTTTTTTTTTTTTTTCAATTATTGTTCTTTGAGAGTAAGTCAAATGGTTTTAGAATTATTATTATCTCACTTTTTTATTTATTTTATTAAAAAAATTCACACTAGCATATTAAAGAATGAAAAAAATTACAATAGTTAATTTTTTGTTATTTTTTATCTCTTTTTTTATCCTTAATTGATTTTGATACCACTTTGAGCAAAGTCAAATTCGTCCTTCTAGAAAATTGTGGTTACAAACAAATTTAATCTACGGTGATCCAAACAACTAAATAAATAGTTATGATTGAAAATAATTTTATTCACTTTCAATTTTGGCAAAACAAAGATACCCTAATAAGGATATGTTTGATTGCATGTATTTCTAACCGCATAGCAGTTGAAAATGCATATATTTATTAAATTTTTATTTTGTTTGGTGCAGTTATGCTCAACTGCTACAGTTGCATCTACACAAGAAGGTCCAACTACTGCAGTTGGACCAGAGTCGACTCACCCATTAAAAAAAAAAAAATAAAGTGTGATTTTTTTTTTTCATACGCTCCTTTTTTTTTTTTCACAAAATACTTATTCATATGCTCTTTTTTTTTTCAATCTGCTAGTTTAATAATATCCTAATTTTTGTTTTGACCAAATCTATAATATATTTGCATTTAAAATTTATTAAATTCATACATAATTTTATAATATATAAATTATATTTAGACATAAAAATCTTAATTAATAATCAAAATATAATTATCTTATGCTCAAAAGAGATAATCTCATCTTTCTATCTAAAAATTAACAGAATTTATAAATACAAATCTCAACTGCAGATTAACAAACAGAAGAAATGTAACTGCAGCAGTTGAAACTGTATAAAACTAGACAAACTGGGTGTAATTATGACTGTAGCATTTACAACTGTATGTACTTTTAATTGCACTGTTTTTGTAACTACATCCCACCTAACGGCCCATAAATGAAGCAGAGTTTAAGATTCATGGTTTGGAGCTGGAAAGAGAGAAAAAAAAAATTTATCTGCCCTAAATGCACCCAGTTGAGATCTTTGGAAAAACCATCTTGCATAGCTACAAACTAAACCCTAGTAATCATACGTTTACAAAATTAGATACATACCGACCATCTGTAGAGCAAGTGGCAAAGGGCTTGATAGTTGGTACCCGAGACCCAAGTTTGAATCCTAGTTGATTTATATTTTCTAGCTAAGTTTATTTCTAAATGAAATAAACGAAGCGGATAGCGTGCTACCTATCTCTCAAAAAAAAATAAAATCAGATAAATGTATAAATATCTCACTCCACCTGAAGGGCTGTGACTGATTTCTCAAAAAAGTGTGAAAAAAAAATTCATGAAAAACTCTTTTTTTTAATTTTTCGTCCGTTTAGTTTGAAAGAAGTATTTTTTATTTTTTTCCATATTTTATAAAAAACTAGATTTTTGTTTTTCCAAATTATTTGTTAGACCAACGCAAATACAAGTTTTCTATAAAATATGAAAAGAAGTTTTTATATAAAAACTTCTTGAAACCAAATATACGAAAAACTGAAAAATTAAATTTTTATAAATTTCTTAAAAAATTTTACACTTTTTTGAAAAACCAAACGGTCCCTCGTTACCTGTTCTTATTAGGGGTAAGCCCATAGCCTCAAAATTACTTTACTTATTACCTACTACAAATTAATTGGACTTGCTATTTTTATTTGCCTAGCACTAGCAATATCTAATAAGTTATTCTAAAATTATTTGAATGAGAAAGTGCTATAATCTTTCGAGAAAAAACAAAGGAAAAACCATTTTAATTAACATTTATAATACAATACTAAGGAGTGCGGCTAGGATGCTTATGGAAGCACGGAGGGTTCCGTGCTTCCACTTTGTTTTCGATGTTCGGACATTCGAATCGACGATCAGCTCCGTTAGACTTGATCTAGAGTATTTGAAGCATCTAAAAAATAAATTTTGCGATTTTTCGATATCATTTGCCTAGTGATCGAAGTGGCTTAAAATCAATGGCTGAAAATAAGAATCTTACAAAATATGATGATATGACATTAAAATTTTAGATCAAAGTTATTGATCTTGTTTTATATGGTATAAAGAATTTTCTATCAAAATTTCATGTTATTTGGATATTTCTACACCGTTAAACTTGCAGCCGGTTCACCACGGTCGTTAAAATTATTGATTTTGAGCCCCTTCAATCACTAGGCAAATAATATCGAAAAATCGCAAAATTTATTTTCTAGGTACTTCAAATACTCTAGATCAACTCTAACGGAGCCGATCGTCGATTCGAAAGTCCGAACATCGAAAACAGAGTGAAAGCACGAAGGGCTCCGTGCTACCATAAGCATACCAGCCCACTCAAATACTAAGTAGATTATTGATTAAAGAAAATGAGAAAAGGATTGGTGGGACAGATTTGAGTCATCACTGGCAAGTAGATTTTGAGATAGGAGTATAGGACAGAAAGTACAGTTAATTTTTTTTTTAATTTTGAATATATACATAGTGTTTTACGAAAAAAAAAAATTAATAGAGTTAACAGTTATATTTATATTTAATAAGTTCTACTATTATTTATCGATCAAATTTGATCAGATTCAATGAATTTTATTGCCGGTGATAGATCTAGTTTAAGATGGCTGGCTGTTTATATTCTTGCTCATTTTCTATTTAGTAGCAGTTTCTACTGCAACATAAAATTGGAAAATAAAAAAATCAAGTTCTCTACTAGAATAGAAAACATAATTAAGTTCGGAATCTCCGAAAGTCCAAAATCTAAATTTAATTTAATACTTTTGACTCTACTTTAATACATATAATAATAATATATACATATAGAATTGAGCTTCTATACTTTTAAAAGTACAAGACTATTGGTACGTGCAGATTTTTTGCCATTAGATTAAGAAATGTACGGTTAAGATGATGTGGAACCCCTAAGGTTGAGTGAGTGATTGGTTGAATAGTATGATCTAATGGGTGGAAATGATCAAAAGGGTAAACCTAACAGTAAAAAATTTATAAGTACCAAGTACTTGGTGCCTTTCCAAACATCATAGTCGGACTCTATACATATTTATAGAACAAGGTTACTGTACTATTAATAACACAAAATCATTAGTGCTATTAGATTAGTCTGGTTAGAATAATAATGATTCCCTAGAGTTGAGAGGGTGGTAGGTTGAATAATATAACCTAACGGGTGGAAATGGTCAAAGAGGTAGTTCTAACAATGGAAAACTCGACAACACCAACTGCTTGATGCTGTTGATAATGTAGTAGCTGAACTTGATAGCATCTGTTAGGATTTGGTCAGATTTGCAGATTAATTATAGTTGGATTAGGATTAATATTTAAATCTGTTGGAGATAAATTAGGATTTAAATATTAATTAGAGAATGAATCTAACTATATTAGGATAAATATTTAAATCTATTGGAGATAAATCAATTAAGATTTAAATATTGATTGGAGTAGGAATCCTAAATATATTAAGATTGGGTACATTCTTGATGGAGCATTATATATAATGCATTAGAGTCCCTTTTCGGGGAGAGTACGGCAAAGAGAAAAAAGTGCTCTTGGGGTGTGCCGTACCTGAGTAAAAGAGAGAGAGAGAGAGTTATCCAATGAGTTGAGTGCACCTTGTGCATGGGTGTATGTGAAGGATTGTCTTCTTTATGCGTTTATAGAAGACGAGAGAATGGTAGAAAAGATTCAAGAAAGAGAGCTCCGGTTGTAGCTACTCTATGTAGAAAAGTAGTCAGGTGCAATCTTCTCTTATTTAATGAATCGTATGTTACTCGTATATTTTCTGTTTTTGGTATTTCTCTCTTTTATGATTGTATCAGCTTTTGCTGAGGAGACGGGTTTATGGTAAAAAACCCGATTCGACGCTTCCGTTACGGAATCCCAACAATCGGTACCGAATCTACAACAATCGGTATCGGAGCAGGTTGCGGATTCACAAGATCCGGTACCGGGGCGAGTACCGGATTCCCAACAGCATCAAGCGCTTGATACAGTTAGAATGATAGTAGTTCCCTAGGATTGAGTTGATGGTTGATTGAATAATATGATCAAACGGATAGAAATGGTCAAAAAAAATAGATCTAATGGCCGAAAACTTATGAGTACAAAATGGTCAATACTCATAAGAATATAGTAGTCGGACTCTATATGTAATATTTAGCATATTTTAAGTAAAAATATAAAGTATTTATCTGAACTATAAACTATTTTGATTCAGCTACCTAGTCTTTCAAATTTTTATGTTTACATATATTGATGTGATCACATCCGTTATAAAAAGACAGATTAATGTTTGTACGAAAATTGTTTACGAGTTGTTTATATTCAGAAAAAAAAAGAAAAAAAAAACTCTCTCTCTCAAGTTTTAAATATTAAGATTTTAACTTTTAGACTCCTGATTTATTTTAAGCAGTCTTCCAACCCCTGGCGTCACGTTAAATTAGAAAGAAGGAGCAATTCAACAACACTCAGAACACTGGCCAACATGGGCCAGTTGGACAAAAACCTGAGTCTCAGTTCTCGGATTGTTTTCGGGCAGATTCATAAGACGTTGGAATGGCCAATGCTAGAAGTCACTTTTTATTATATGTTTAAATAGATTTAATATTTAATAAAACTCAACTGATGTATTATAAAATTTTATAATTTAGAATGAGATTTGGGATAGAAAGTTAAACGAACTAAACTTAGTCAGATGCCGTAAAAGTAAAGTTTTAAATTCATATAGTAAGAGAAACGTATACATTATTTGCTGCGTAAGTTTAAAATTTCAGTTTCATAGCTACTGAATGAGTTTAGTTTGTTTAACTTTTCACCCTATTNGTTATTTTTTATCTCTTTTTTTATCCTTAATTGATTTTGATACCACTTTGAGCAAAGTCAAATTCGTCCTTCTAGAAAATTGTGGTTACAAACAAATTTAATCTACGGTGATCCAAACAACTAAATAAATAGTTATGATTGAAAATAATTTTATTCACTTTCAATTTTGGCAAAACAAAGATACCCTAATAAGGATACGTTTGATTGCATGTATTTCTAACCGCACACAGTTGAAAATGCATATATTTATTAAATTTTTATTTGGTTTGGTGCAGTTAGACCCAACTGCTACAGTTGCATCTGCACGAGAAGATCCAACTGCTGCAGTTGGACCAGAGTCGACTCACCCATTAAAAAAAAAAAATAAAGTGTGATTTTTTTTTCATACGCTTCTTTTTTTTTTTTTTTTTCAAAAATACCTATTCATGAAATCTGATATGGTTTAATAATGTCTGTTAAGGTCAATAAATTTGTTCATATGCTTCTTTTTTTTCAATCTGCTAGTTTAATAATATCCTAATTTTTGTTTTGACCAAATCTATAATATATTTGCATTTAAAATTTATTAAATTCATACATAATTTTATAATATATAAATTATATTTAGACATAAAAATCTTAATTAATAATTAAAATATAATTATGTTATGCTCAAAAGAGGTAATTTCATCTTTCTATCTAAAAATTGACAGAATTTATAAATACAAATCTCAATTGCAGATTAGCAAACAGAAGAAATGTAACTGCAGCAGTTGCAACTGCATAAAACCAGACAAACTAGGTGTAATTATGACTACAGCATTTACAACTGTATGTATTTTCAACTGCACTGTTTTTATAATTACGTCCAACCAAACGGCCCATAAATGAAGCAGAGTTTAAGATTCATGGTTTGGAGCAGGAAAGAGAGAAAAAAAAAAAATTTATCTGCCCTAAATGCACCCAGTTGAGATCTTTGGAAAAACCATCTTGCATAGCTACAAACTAAACCCTAGTAATCATACATTTACAAAATCAAATACATACCGACTGTCCCTAAAGCAAGTGGCAAAGGGCTTGGTGGTTGGTACCCGAGACCCAAGTTCGAATTCTAGTTGATTCGTATTTTCTAGCTAAGTTTATTTCTAAATAAAATAAATGAAGTGGGTAGCGTGCTACCTATCTCTCAAAAAAAAAAAACAAAATCAGATACATGTATAAATATCTCACTCCACCTAAAGGGCTGATTCCTCAAAAAAGTGTGAAAAAAAATTCATGAAAGATTAAAGCATGGAAGGCTCCGTGCTTCCAGAAGCATAGTAGCCTTACTCTAATAATATATACATATAGAATTGAGCTTCTATGCTTTTAAAAGTACAAGATTATTGGTACTTGTAGATTTTTTGTCATTAGATTAAGAAATGTACGATTAGGATAATGTGGAACCTCTAAGGTTTAGTGGGTGATTAGTTGAATAGTATGATCTAATGGGTGGAAATGATCAAAAGGGTAAATTTAACCGTAAAAAATTTATAAGTATCAAGTACTTGGTGTTTTTCCAAGCACCATAGTCGGACTGTATACATATATATAGAACAAAGTTACTATACTATTAATAACACAAAATCATTAGTGCTATTAGATTAGATTAGTGCGGTTAGAATAATAGTGGTTCCTTAAAGTTGAGGGGGTGGTAGGTTGAATAATATAACCTAACGGCCAACGGGTGGAAATGGTCAAAGAGGTAGTTCTAAAAATGGAAAACTCGACAACACCAAGTGCTTGATACTATTGATAATGTAGTAGCTGAACTTGATAGCATCAAGCGCTTGATACAGTTAGAATGATAGTAGTCCCCTAGAATTGAGTTGATGGTTGATTGAATAATATGATCTAACGGGTAGAAATGGTCAAAGCAGTAGATCTAATGGCCGAAAACTTATGAATACAAAATGGTTAATACTCATAAGAATATAGTAGTTGGACTCTATATATAATATTTAGTATATTTTAAGTAAAACTATAAAGTATTTATCTGAACTATAAACTATTTTGATTCAGCTACCTAGTCTTTCAAATTTTTATGTTTACTATCCCACTTTTCAATTTGTTTGATTTGAGTAAGTCATCGATACTTTGATTTTAAAATTTGAATGCGTCGTTTATTACAGATTTAGTTAGTGTACCTCATTCAATTTTTAAAATATAAATTTATTAAAATAAATAATTATTTTAAATTTTAAAATTAAAATATTATTGACATATTTAGATTTAGATCGAATAAATTAAAATATTATATAGTCAACTCAAAATAATTTATAATTTAGATAAATTTGTATATTATTTTTTACTGAAGATCGTAACCGGTAAGGTTGCAGAATACTTAGACGGGCTTTTGTTAGGCTCTTTACTCTGAGTCCAAAAACAGGTTGACCGGGTACAACCCGTCACAAGAGACTCACAACAACTTAACGAGGAAGAAAGATTAAATTGCACTGCGGTCCCCAACCTTCTGAACAGTTATTTAGTCCTCAGATTTTCAATTTTAGAATTATAAATTTTGAACTCTCTCTCTCTCTCAAAAAAGAAAAAAAAAGACTTATATTTGTTGAGCATTTGTTAAAAGCATGTTTGTAATTAGAGAGAAAAATATTGCCTATACTAGTGCAGTTATATACCGTAGATTTATTGGTTCGTTTTTTTATCTCATATTTTAGCCTGAGTTAATATTTTTTATATTTAAAATTAAATAATTATAGTAAAAGCATGAAATGGATGAAAACTTAATTTGTATGAAAATACAAATAAACTAAGTAAAATGATAAATTTTTACTACTAAAATAAATTATGCTTAAAAATTTAATGACCAAAAATAAAATACTATTAAAATATGCAAGTTTGAGAACCAATATGAAAGCTAGCAGAGGGAGTATGGTGAGAATTGAAATAAAAAGTTATTAAAATTTAGGGACTAAATAAATTTATTTTTAGAATTTTTGCAATGTAAAATTTGTTGGTTTGAGAACCAAAATAAAATAGAGTCAAAGTTGAAGGACTAACAATGCGATTTACCCGAGGAAGAAATCTACGCCGTTAACGAAGGACAAATGGACGGATGAGATGATGTCTCGTAGTGCGTTGCAAAATGAAATGATCGACACTTAAAAGTAACAACAAAAAAAAAAAAAAAAATCCTCTCCTTATATAAGAATAGCAACCGCTCACGCTTCTTCTCTCTCTCCTCTCTCTCTCTCTCCAACGCTTCCCAACTCCACCACTCTCCTCCCTAATTCCCTTCCTTTTTGGTTTAATTTTGGTTTATATTTCCTTTCATTTGTGTTTGATCTCTTAATTCGTCGACATCACTCGGAAAAATCCGTAGAAAAATTAGACAAGGTGTTCAGGTAAAGGAGAATTGGGTTTTTTTTTTTTTTTTATACGATGTAGCTTCTTTGGGCACTTTTCTGGTGGTTTGGATCGAATCCGCGAGAAACCGTGTTGGAAAAATTGTATTTTTTGCATTAATCTTGTTGTTTTTGGCTAGATTTGTTGTGATTTTGGTGTTGACCTTGCATGATTGTTGGTTTGGGTTGCTGATCAATCTGATTGACCCGAGTTCAAAAACTTTCTTTAGGTTTTACGTCGAATTTTCTTGTTGATTTGATGAGTTTTGATGCTTCTATTTGTACAAATAAGTGGGTGATTACGTGTGAATTAGTTTGGTTTAGGAGAGTGTTGTAGACTATTTAACTTTACCAATTTACCATTTTACCTTTTACTTTCTAATTATGAGTTGTACAACAAAAACTTGTTGGTAAAAGTTGGGGTTTTAGTGATTTGGTAGACTAAAATTGGGGATTTAGATTAGATTGTAGGGTATTTATGTGTTAGATTTCCTGCATGAGGATGTTCATATGTACTGATCTTTGCACGAAGATCTTACGTGGGCCGAAACGTGTTCATTTCTATCAATTTGTCGGTACCCGAGTACCGTTTAAAGAGAAAATAATTTTGGGCGGCAGTTGTGTTCTTTGTGGGTTGAAACGTGTTCATTTCTGCCGACTTGTTGGTACCCGCGTACTGTTTAAAGAGCAAAGAATTTTGGGAAGCAATTGTGATATGTTTATGAAAAGGGGAGAGTTAAGACAACTTTTTAGTGGAATTATATATATAAAGATCAAATATTGCAAACTGCTAAGAGATTACAAGATCTGTTACCTTTTCTATCTAGTGATTGTCGGTTTTGTAGCTTCCTGCTGCTAATTTGACGGTGTGGTATAATACTTAATCAAGGTTAGTTTGTCGATTTTCTGTATAGTTCACTACGTATAAGTTGAGAAAGGAGCATTCAGTATTCAATAGATATCGGCCATTGTTCTTGTCTTCAGTCTGGAGGTGATTCTTTTTATATTGGAATAATTATTTCTTCTTTTCCTTAATTGTTTTCGATCTCTATAATGTTAGAGGTATGTGAATTATTGCATAGCAATAATGGCCAATAATAGGTACATCTATTTCTCTATTTAGCCTTGTGCAGATGAGTTAAAACCAATGCTTTTGGTACTTACATGATTGCGGTGGCAACATATCTGATTGCATCAACATGGCATAATAAGACTGTATAAGGTTGATTTGAAACCGACGTGACCCCTTGTTGGGTTGAGTAGACTTGACTCGAAGCTAATATGTGGGTAAACAGGGGGGCCTACACCCGCCTGCGATAAATGACTGGGTTTTAACTGGCTTAACCAACTATGAACCTGTACATTTTCCAAACAGGCTTTTGTATTAGCTCCATCAATGGCATCAAGCTACTGCCAAGGATAGTCACGCTCTGGTAAAGTAGAGGATGAAATAAATGCGAAGAGAGATAGGAAGAAATAAAACAGTAAAGAAGAAAGCATGAAAAAGAAAGAGAGGATTTGGGGTGCCATGACCTGTGCGGTTGATAACTCTCAGACAGAACCCAAACTGACTTGCTAGTGAGCCAAATGATCTTGACCTTCGCAGACTGGTATACCCCATATCTCATGTTAACTGATATGTACATGGGTCAGGTTGACCAGTGATGTCTTGGTTGAGATTTCTTCCTACAGATCTAATGTTAGCCTTCTATAGAAAACTTGCTCTATGTTGTCTTCTTGCCTTCTTCTTTCTTAGTCAATACTTTGTAGTTTTGGTCCAAAGCCGAACTATACATTGATATTAAAGGCATGAATAGAGATGATTTGCAAGGATATGAATTTTGTTGTGTAGATACTAGTGACTAGGCTCTAACAGTGCAGGAACAGTTAGACATATTGGACAGCAATAAGATTTCCTAGTATAGTATCTTCAGGACATGTCTAGAAGCTTTGACTTGAGAACTGAAATAGCAGAGAATGATGATCAGTTAAATGTTCGGACTATGCACATCTTTTAGAACTAATGATGCGCAGGATGTCCACAGTTGTACGTGATATGCCATTTGATACAAATGGATACACACGGGTGTAATATTGGTGACTTAGTATCTTAATCAGAATGGAGTCATTCTGTGGTCCAGAAAATGAAGGGGCAATTTTTTCATTGTTTTTTCCTTTATTTTTATTTTATTTAATTTTTTTGGCCTAAGTTCCATTATTTTAATTATGGATGCGTTGTATTATTTTGGGAAGTGTGTAGACATCTTGCAGAAGTTTTTGTTTTCCTTTAACAGTTAATCAGAGTTGTCACTGATTTGAATCCAGAGCTCTAACAATTTTTGTGCTGTGGAAATCTGGGCCTAAACTTTTGACACATGGGTTTTCAGCTTTGAGGTGTGGAGGTATGTTAAGGAGAAAATGATAGTCACTTGTTTATATTTTCATTGCTATGGAAACCGTGTTGTATCTTATGGCTGACCGTATAAGTAACATTAAATAAAAGAGAGATCCTTATGATTTTTCACCATTATGCTTCAGATTTGATACTTTCTCCTTCATTGCTGGATTCTTTAATTTTCATAAACTTTTTTCCTTTTTGGGGTCATGTATATCTTAAGAAAATAATTTTGCATCCAATCTTTAATGTGCTTTTGTTTTTTAACTTCTTCACTCTCCCTATGTTTATAGTTTGAATCTCTTTTTTTTTTCCAGCAGTAGCTCTTTAACATTATAAATAAAATCTCCTGCAAATGCTATCCAGTTGGACGAGAGGTTTGGTGATTAACACATAAATAGTCATAGGGCTAGTTTTTGCTATCTTGTAGAGAAGAGTTGCTGATTGTGAAACAATGTCGATAGATAGATATTTTATAATCATCTTTTTTTCTTGTTTATCCAGTTCCCTGCCATCCAATTATATTCACCATGAATATAACTAGGTATTGGATGACAT
This sequence comes from Ananas comosus, assembly GCF_001540865.1. NCBI lineage: Eukaryota > Viridiplantae > Streptophyta > Magnoliopsida > Poales > Bromeliaceae > Ananas > Ananas comosus. The sequence goes on from NC_033639.1 coordinate 7,537,213, forward strand.
CTAACTTGTTGGGTCGGTATTGTTGCATTAAGTGCAGCCACCTGGCGGTGTAGTTGCATTATTAAATGGTTAATTTCCTAATAATACATCTGGTCTGACAGTATTGAAACTTGATGACAGTGCCATATTAGTGACATTTTCTCTGGTAGTTCTATTGCATGCCAGCCCTTGTTTAGAGGTGCCCAAATTCTATTTAAAGCTCAGTAGGCAGGTACAGTCATCTCTCTCAATCATTGCAGTTTTGGCTTAATGACGAAACAACTCTCCAGCATCGGAAGTCCGAAAAGGAGAAAGGTGGTAACTTTTAATGTGCAAAATTGTCTTCCATGTGACTATGTGAAGCAAAAATTAGCCAAAGTTCCAAAAACGAAACAATATTGATTCTTTTTGAAACCTTTTGTTATATTACTTATAATATAAATATAGTTGGGATGTTCTGCGCTATTTTGGACTTGATCTTGCCTTAGCATTTTGAGCTCCAGTTATAATAGTGCCTCTATTATTATTCCCTAGTTCTGTATGATCTATATGGAGGCAGGATCATCGAGTAGTGTTTTCTCTGGCTATGTTCGCAGTACGGGAATACTGTTAGTTTGTTCCTTGATATGTAACATGTGCAACCTCTGTATAAAAAGGTCATAGCATGAGTTTGTAGAATGAGTGAATTGGGCCTCTCCTTATTTTCTGTCATACTTTCCATCTTTGCGTGTTCTATTCTTGATAATTTCCCTTTCTTTCCCTTTTATTATAATTTCTTTGCGTGTTCTTTTCTTGATGATTTCCCTTTCTTTCCCTTTTATTATAATTTTCTTATGACTATTAATAGCTTTGATCATTTGTTTTGTATAACAATTTTTCTTTCCTCGTGTGGATTTCAAGTTTGATCAACCGGTAGATCTTATTGGTAACATAACCTAAATTCCTTTATTCCGTATTATTTATGCAAGGTAAACTCTCATTACTAGTGAGGGAAATGGCTGGACGAGTTGCTTCCTCTCAAGCCACCGACGCATTTGAGTACATGTTGCTTGAGGGAGACCCTGATCATCTTAGTACTGTTTTCTCTACCCCAAATAGGATAAGCCCATGGATTGATCCAACTATGCTGAAACTGAAGCATCGAATAGGGCGGGGTCCTTTTGGGGATGTTTGGATAGCAACTCATCACCACCTCACTGAAGATGAGAGTCGCTTTTATGAAGTTGCTGTGAAGATGTTATATCCTATTAAAGATGATCAGCTCCAGGTTTTCTCGGCCAGGTTTGATGAAATATTCTGCAAATGCCAAGGGGTAGAGAGTGTTTGCTTTTTGCATGGTATATCAATCCAAAATGGAAGGGTAAGCTTTCTGGTAAAATTTGGCATCTTGTGCGTTTCAATTTCACCTCGAAGTTATTTCATCTGTGTCAGAGTATTCTTATGATATACTGGATATTTGGTCACTTTTTCAGGTTTGCATAGCAATGAAATTTTATGAGGGATCAGTTGGAGATAAAATGGCTCGTCTTAAAGGTGGAAGGCTACCACTATCTGATGCCTTAAGGTATTGCATAGGTCAAACATTAATGCTACCTTTTAATTTAACAAAGCATATTGTGCTAACATGCTACACGCCGATGAGTACTGAAACATGGAAGGGCTCTGAGTTGAGCAATGTGATCATGTTGTGTGTTGGTGAGGCACATTCCATTCCATCGGTCACTCGACATAGCTTTTTATATGTGCTTTGTTGCTCTTTCATGCCTCAGCAAATTAAATCCTCGCTTTCACATGATATGCACAATTTGGGTAAAATCCATTGATGGTCTCTGTGCCTTTGAACAAAATTGCCACTGTCCCTGAAATTTTAACTTAAACGATTAATCTCTGTACTTTCCTATAGTTTGCAATCACAACCCTGTTATTTCACATGCTCAGCATGTGATGCTTTTTTCATAATTCATGTAATGGTCATCTGAAACCTGTTCCATGTAAATATGAATAGGGAACGTATTTAACGAAAAGAGGAGTCATCGTGATAATGTGAAGTAGCGGATGCTAGAGTTTTTGAATGACTAATAAATGCCAAGTGTGATATTGCAAAATGAAGGGAAATTTTGGGAATAAATTGTTTATGTGAAAAGTTCACTGACTAAGTTGCAATATCACAAAAAGTACATGATCTATGCGTCTGTTTTACTTGAAGAACTGTGCATTCTCAGTATGTGGTGTATTTGTTTCTTTGTAGGTATGGTTCTGATTTGGCTCAGGGAGTATTGGATCTCCACTCTAAAGGATTACTGGTCCTTAATCTTAAGCCATGCAACTTCCTTCTTGACGAAAATGACCGTGCAGTTCTTGGAGATTTTGGGGTTCCATCTTTGCTTCTTGGGCTTTCACTGCCGAGCCCAGACCTGGTTCATAGGCTCGGGACACCAAATTACATGGCTCCAGAACAATGGAAACCTAAGATTAGGGGTCCTATAAGTTTCGAGACTGATTCATGGGGATTTGGCTGCAGCATTGTGGAGATGTTGAGTGGTGTACAGCCTTGGCGCGGCAAGTCTCCTGATGAAATCTATCATTTGGTTGCGATAAAGAAAGAAAGGCCAAACATACCGAGCGGGTTACCTCGTGAGGTCGAAGATGTTCTTGTCGGTTGCTTCGAGTATGACTTGCGTAATCGCCCTCAGATGACCGATATATTGCGTGCATTTCAAAGGTATGTATGAAGTCTTTAGGTATCACTGCTATGTGTTTAGTAGTTTCAGCATATTGGAAGTTTTTATAGTTGCCAGTAGTTAATAGTAGGTTGTACTACCGAGTGCATCTACTTGAATGGTGCTTTTATTTTCTTTATTTAGCCAGAGTTATCTTGTTGGACATATTTTGCTTCACTACTTTCATTATGTAATATGAGGAGCGGGATTACGACAACTCTTAGTTTCAGGAAGTTCTTCGATCTCATTCCAGTTAGTTAAGACGCCATGCAAATCTTGGATATTTGCAATTTACATGCTAGCATAATATAAACTTGTTTGTATAACATGTAGAAAGAAATATAAATGCATTGGTGCCTCAATTAGCTATTGTTTCTTCTCGAAAAAGCGATTGTTTTTCCTTTATTTCTATTTTCCCGTCTTGTTAGTAGATAAAGAAACGTTTGTTGCCATGGATAGTATGCCTTTTGTGAAGATCAAAATTTTCTGTGGGTATCTGATGCAAAATCGTAGCGAGAATAGCATGAAAGCAGCCAATGCTGCTGCAATAAGTGTGCTCAGGTATAAGGGGCTCTCCGGCAAAAGAAATTTTCCCTTGAACCGACAGGTATACTTCCATTTGAGATACATCTTTGATTGACCAAGCATGTGCACTAGTGATGCTTCTCTTGCAGTATATGAGTGACAAAAATTTGCCCAACCCTGTTGCATGCTTAGACATAGTTGAAAGGGAAGTCGATGAGTGAGAGATGTCTGTCAACTCGTTTGAGTGCTAGGAATGAGCTAATGTCATAGTCTAAAGGGTGATATTGGATTTTGAAAGAGCATTCTTATGCAGTTACAGATAGACTGAATTGCATCATTGAAAGCTAACTGTTCGTTGTGCTTTTTCAGCTGCAAAGATGCAGATCACAGCAACAATAACTGGAGCGATCCCGAAAGCCAGACAACAAACAACGTAAGCCGTGCAAGTTACACTGACTGGTCCCTCTTGAAGGACCGCTTTCAAGTGGGCGATGTGGTCCGCTCAAGAAAGCCCAAGAACTCCTGCAGACCCGAAAGCATGGAGATCCCGGAAGGAACCATAGTCGGCATGGAAACTAATAATGAAAATCGCGACAGCTTCATTCTAGTTAGGGTCCATGGATTCCATGACCCATTGAGAGTCCACTCCTCAACAGTGGAAAGAGTAACTTATGGTTTCTCCCCCGGTGACTGGGTAAGGCTAAAAGAAGAGGACAAGAAGAAATCTCAAGTGGGTATTCTTCACAGCATCGATCGTGATGGTACGGTAGCAGTAGGTTTGATTGGAATGGAGACTCTTTGGAAAGGGCGCTATTCGGAGCTTCAAATGGCCAAATCCTATTGTGTTGGTCAGTTCTTGAGGATTAAAGCTAGCATATCGAGCCCAAGGTTTGAGTGGCCGCGTAAAAGAGGCGGAGCTTGGGCCACAGGGAGGATCTCGCAAATACTCGCAAATGGGTGCCTTGTGGTGAAATTCCCCGGAAAGTTTACCCTTGGAGAAGATTATACCTTTTTAGCCGACCCTTCGGAGGTTGAGGTGGTGAGCTTCGATACCTGCGAGGGTCTTGTGAAGAAGTACCAGCACCTTGAGGACTTCCACTGGGCCGTTAGGCCTTTGGTCATTGCTCTAGGTTTGTTCACAGCATTGAAAGTGGGAATATTTGTGGGGAAGAGCGTGGGGAGGTCGAAGAAAACGAGGAAGGTCGCGAACATCTCTGAGCATGGGGGTGAGCAGCAGCAGCAGCAGCAGCAGGAGGGGCAAAAGGGGGGAAATGCGGCGTGGCTACCCCCGTCGGTGGCGAACGTGCTTTTCAGAGAAGGCGCGCCGCCTCCTAGTCGGTAAATCTATAACAAAGAAAATTCTAGACTTTGCACTGTTGCTTATAAACATTAAGTACTCAGTGGATGTGTATATAGCTGGGGGCTTAAAACCATAGGGATCTTCTCTTTTGGCTGTTTGTATATAATACTTAACTTTAAATATTAACCGTTGCTTGTCGGGAAAAAAAAAAACTTATTTTAATTGATCTTCTGGAATCCCAAATGCTGTCTGTCGTATGTTTATATGGCTGAGGTGGCGTTAGGTATATGTTTTGGGTGCGCCAACGTCAAAATGCTGGCCCGTGTGAGCCGGAACTCAGCAAGGTGTTTGGCGATTATATCAGGTGGAATGTGGTTTTGGCGAAAGCATCCTGGGGATTGCTTTTGCGATCACAGTTCGTGCTCCCAAACAGCCCTTGGTAGTTCTTAAATTTTTTTCTCTTATGCGCTTGTAAGTTATATTCAGAGTTTTACGTGCAGTGCTTCATCTTTTGATTGGTTATATGCGATTTTTTTTTCTTTTCCCTTGTTTTTTGTACTGTGTTATTATTCCTTGAAATGAAAGTCATAAAGTTTGTATAGTGCTGAGTTTTGCGTACGGAGGGTTTTTTTATGACCCTAATAAGTAGCTTAATAATAGTATGAGAAGGCTGACATGTTTGGTAGAGCGGCCTAAATATTTTGAAAGCGTAGGTTATTTCTTTTCTTCTTTCTTTTCTTTTTTTTGGTTTGAAACTTTATATAGGATCTGATCTGGTCCTATGTTATGGAGATTGTAATGCCCATTGTCCATGGAGTAGTTGTAATTTTGCTCTGATGCGCTTTCTTGAAGTTGTCTACTGAGAAATTTCAAATTTCTAACATAATTTCTGACATTCTCAACTTAACAAAGCTTTATATTGAGGTTTCAAAGTATGACAATATGATTCTATCACTAGAATTTGTCCACGACATTGATTTTTGAATGGATTTATAACTCTTATAATATTAGTATCATTACAAACTTAATGCGGTCTCGAACGGAAGGATTCGAACCTCCGCCTTGAAATTTGAAACAAGAGGCAGTCGAAGAACCTTAGAATCAGTTACTAGTTGAACAGGAGATGAGGACCAGAGAAATTATGAATAACCAAAACGCTCAACTTCATATAAAAGTATACAACTCTACTAGTTGCTACTGGAGTGCAGAGAGACTGCTTTACAATCTGAAATCTCATGCTGAGTTTGATAACAAAGAAAAAAAGAATGGTTGCAAACCCTCTGAAAGACCGAAACAGTATGAGACAAACATTGTTGTAATAACAAGAATCGGGAAATCACTCTCTTTCTCTTGTTTCTAACTCTTGTATGTACATAAATAAATTACGTCTAATACAAATGTTACCAAACTACACGCATTGCCTCAATTGTTTCCGAAATAGGTGGTACATTAGCAGTATTGCAATTGTAGCTAGAAAGATGTTAACAGCAAATAAAAAGGGTTCTTCTATGAAGAAGGATTTAAGGCGTTGCTTCAGCATTCTGCATAATGATCTTCGGCGTCAGCTAAAGATGCTAGAACTAGAAATCGAGTGGTGAACCTTTTGACGATGAGGAACAACTCCCGGACGTGGCGTACGAAGTGCCGCTTGAAGCCTCTACCGGAGCTTGATTCAATTGCTCCAGGACCAACGACCTTCGCTTTTGCAGCTTTAAAGAGTATGTAGAAGCCTCTAGTATAAGAGGAACCTGCTTGCCAAGAAAAAGAACAGCATGAACAGAAATCATCAGGAAATGCAATGGTTGCTGCTATCTAATTTACTTCTTAGAGGGAATCGAATTCCAACTGTGAAGATATGTTATCCGAACTATAACTACAAGCGACTCATTTTCCCTATGAAGATCATACCTGTATGTAAATTACACACATACACATATATACCTGGGGGTGGGGGGGGGAGAGAGAGAGAGAGGGAGGAGACGGTGATTCACGGAATGAGCATCAATATTCATGTGAACCACTTCTCCTAAACACTATCTGTTGAAGTATTTTTGCGCTATATCCAATAGTTTGTAAAGCATAGCTAGTGAAAATTGGTGAAGCTTAGCAAAAGAAAAAAGAAAAATGCCCACTTCATCTATACCTGAGTATGACTCTGAGCCACCTTATGCACGTGTAGAAAGCCAAGCATATCTTGATATCCGGTAAGTAGCTTTCCCAAATCCTTGTCCTCATCTGTCAAAAGAAACAAAACAATAGAAAGCTTATACGTTGAGCATAGGGCCACAACACAATCATCAAATCAACTCGAAGGAGTTTTGGCTTACCAGGAATTGCTCTAACAGACAGCAGTGTATCGGCCATGTGCTGCCATCTCTTGGAGAAGGAATGCGAAAGAACTGAAGCCGGGAAAGTAATCACGGCAACTGCATTAGAAGATCGTATCTTTGCTCTCAGAGACCTGATAAAGGAAAGTATATCCCAATCCTACAACGATATTTCACCAGATGTAAATTGATCTACTACACCAAATATCATAAACAAAAGGAGAATGGCTGACCAAAAAGGTTGGACAACCAAGTAAAAACAATAAGAATTGCTAAAGTTGATTTCCATCAGCTCTAGCAATTCAATGGGTGGAAATGATGCCAAAGAAATGAAACCTTACCTTTTCAAAATATCCACACTGTGGTGCACAGAGTGACTGTATTGCAATCCGACCAGCATTTAGGAAGCCACCATCTTTTCTGGATGTTGAGACAAGAAAAAATATATATGGTATTTAGATAAAAGCAAACAAAAAAAAAACTAAAAATTAAAAAATATAGACCACTAAAATAGACATAAATTAAAGCCCTTTGTCCAAATGATTTTGAATCACTTTGAGATGGCTTTTAAAGAATTCTGAACTCAATTTTAAATATTTTTCACAGGGGTCAATAAATCAATCTTGCTTTGTGTTAGTTTGTAACCAACAACAAGGCCCCTCTATAAAAATATTCAATATTTGGTCCTATTACTGAAACAAAAGCAATCAATGGGTGGTTTATGGGAGAATCCTTCAATCAAAGAGGAAAAAAAAATGTCATTGGGAGCAGCAACGAAAGGTCATAATATATTATCATTATCCTCGAGGAAGCAATGAATATATTTTCAGTGTCCTCAAGGAATAGAAGTCACTTTTTTCTCTCTTTTCATGAAATTAAATACAAACTATAGAACTTGCTCATACCGAGGAAGTTTGGATAAAAAGGACGAAACGTGATCATGGAGAATAGCAAGACTGCTGGCATCTTGAATGCTTACACAATCAATTTCTTGGGCATTAAGAAAATGTCTTTCCAGAGGTTTCCGCAGGTCAAAATCATTGCTGTACTCCTGCTCAATGTCTGCAGGACAGTTACTAAGGGTTATTTTCCAGTATATGAAGCAGCAAGATAAAAATTTGCGATAAAAGTAATACGTCTATAATTTAATTTTTACCAATGCCACAGAAGAGGGAACAGAAGTTAGATAACTCCTATGAAAAACTGATTATTTTGTTTGTGGCATGTGGTTACTGCACAGTAGGCAAATAGCATGTACTGAACGTAAGAACTGAGAAGAGACACATCATCTCCAAAATCATCTTGAATAACAGAACAAGAAAATCATTATCACATTTCTTGTCATCTAAATCAGAATCTCTAGAAGATAAATTCACATGCTCTCCAATAAAGGTAACCACAAAAAAAAACATATTTGAGCTGCTGCTACTTTAGCATTCCCAGCTCTAAGGAAGGTTTCTATTTTCTATTTTCCACATGACCGTTGACTTTGGGTTTAAGCAAAAAAAGCTTTGCTCGTCAATCAGAATATTTGAAAGGAACAAAAATACAGCATTGCCGTCTCTAAACTTATCGAACCAGAACAAACTTCAAAAGAGCTATGCTCGAAACACTAATCAACTGCTTGATGTCTCAAAACGTTCAAGGTGTGATATCAACATTATATGGTATAAAAGCACAAAGCCAATGTACGTTAAGAACTTGTCTGCTGATCTGCTCATACTAGATTAATCATGCTTCCTTTAATACCTAGCTAATAGTGCCATTACAGTTGCTCGTGCCTCCTAATTACTCAAAGGAATAGCCTACAAAACACAATGGGATAAATTGCATATCATAATATCCTAATCTACTTTGGGTGGACTTTTATTTATTTGTAACCTCAATCAAAAATCATCTTCAATTTTACTCAAAACCAATGGGTTATTCCTTTGATACAGAATAGCATGATATCAACAAAACAAGTCTGCCAGGTCTAGATTGTGTTAGCAACTTCGTGACAAATGATAGGCCTCCATATACTCGTATGAGTTTATTGACGTTGTTCAGATTCAATTTGAAGACGAATTCTACGAGACCAGGAAAACGATGGATAAGGGTTTGAAGTCCGCACACCTGAATTCACTACATATATAAGGAGATAAGAGTATAAGACCATATTCTTCAATCATGCCACTATCCTCCACTTTCTCTATTGGTTCTACAGCCTTATGCCAGTGTGGTGTATCCAAGTCAAATGCCATTAACAGAACTACAAAGGAAAGAAGCAAATAAGCAAAAATCACATCTGACCTCTGTTCTGAGTCTCCCCAATCTTCTGCTCCCCAAAGTATTTTTTATACTGCCACGCAATCCTCAAATTCTTCTCCTGCAACCCCAACAAAACCAAACATAAGAAACCAATCAATCCATAAACCAAGCCAAATATCATACATCACAGAGAAAGAGGGGGGAGAAAAAGTAAAATCAGCAACCTGATCTTGTGCACTACTATCTGCTCCCGCTGCCCCTCGCCGCTGCCTCTCCTCCTTTGACGAGGCCAAGGAGGAGACCGGAGACGGAAGCGTGCCGAGGAACGCCCTCGGCTCCTTCGATGTCCCCGCAAACAGAAGCGGCTGCCGGTGCATGATGCCCTGTGACATGAAGCTGCGAAGGAGGAGCAGGTGGTGCGGCGCATCAGCATCCTCGATCACCATTACCACTGATCCAAGGAGGAATCCCCCGCCCAGAATCCCTACAATCAAAACATTTGTTAAGACTATTCCTGGGGCCACTTCCTACCAGATCAATCTATTAGACAACACTGTTTCAGAGCCAGCACTAACCACCGTCGGTTCTGAGAGTTCCTAAGTTAAAATTCCCATATCAGTCATTTAGGGGTTGTTTGTACCACCGATTCATAATATTCTAAGAATCCTAAATATTTTCTATTCAAAATGCACAAATTGTCACCATGCAATTCAAGTTGGAAAGATGCAATAGGTTTTGGTGAAGTGGTGAAATCATCCTAGATTCTCAACTAGTTGGCATATCTACAATACCACCGGAGAGGGTGTTTCGTCATTGTCATAGTCCAATGGGGAATGAGCATCTCATTACCAAGAATACACAAGTCTCATGCACCCTCTTTAACCAAATGGCATGATGACAATCTTGTCAATCCAAATGTAAACTGTACAACATTCCTAAAATGTTACAAACCAGTGAGACGAACAAACAACACATTAATGGCATAAGTTCATGTATTCTATTTTTTCCATTATCTTTCCGGTCGGTACATGTGATATGACTCATCCAATCTCCACCATATACATCAGTCGGAGAATTAAGACCATTACTAAGGCTAGAGTTCGAGATTGTGTTCCCAAAAGCATCAGCTTTTATACTTTCCAAGCTCTAAAATAATCCAAAAGTGCTTCTAAATTTTCCCCCTCCGATGTTAGAAAATTGCACTGACAACCACCACCATCGGAGAAGTATGTGGTTAGAATTTCTTACGACTTGCAAACGATAAAAGCAGGTGCTTTTAGCCGCCGCAATACCAAACTGGGCCTAAATCGATATTTGGTAAAAACGTACAGAACTTACCTAAACTATAAATCATTTTGAATCGACCACAAACAACCATTCAAAATTTTAATTTTATTACCCAATCTTTTAATTTGTTTGATTTGAGTCAATCAATAGTACTTTAATTTCAAAATTTAAGCTAATTATTTACTTTAATAAATTTATAACTATAAAAATTAAATTAAATCTGTAAAATAAACAACAGATTCAAATTTTAAAATCAAAGAGCCATCAACAGACTCAAATTAAACAAATTAAAAAAAAATTAGATAATAAAATTAAAATTTTAGAAGGTTGAGCAGCCGACTGAAAATGATCCATGGTTGTGGTAAGTTCGACATGTTTTTACCTCGATTTTTTTAACAAGCAAACTCTGAAATCTGGGAGGAGGAGGAGAAGAAGGGCGGGGTCTAGGGTTTTGCTCACTATCGAGGTCGGGGATCCCGGTAGAGACGAACGCGGTGCCGCCGCCGCCGCCGAGCTTGACGCCGGGGGAGGGAGACTGCTGCGGCGGCGGAGGATGGGGAGAAGGGGAGGAGGGGAGGGCGGCGCGGGAGAAGCTGCTGCTGCTGCTGCTGCTGCTGCTTCGCGAAGCGCCGGGGAGGGAGCCCCTCGCCGCGGCCATGGCGATCGCGACGGGGAATCGCCGGGGTGGTGAAAACGGCGACGGAGTGGAGAAGAGAACGTGAAAACGCGGCGGTTTAAAGGGCAATTCAAGTTGTATTATATGACTATCTGAGTCGCCGATAAACCCTGCGAACTCAGTCTCGTAATGGTAACATAATACGACTCCATGCTTCCAAGTTGTTTTTGATGTTCGGATTTTCGAATCGACGANCATCGAAAACGAGCTGGAAGCACGGAAGGCTCCGTGCTTCCGATAGCATAGTAGCCTCACTCTATATATATATATATATAGAATTGAGCTCCTATATTTTTAAAAGTATCAAGTTATTGGTGCTGGTAGATTTTTTATCATTGAATTAAAAGATGTGCGGTTAGGATGATGTAGGCCCTTTAAGGTTGAGTAGCTGGTTGGTTGAATAGTATAATCTAATGGATGAAAATGATCAAATACGTAGATCTAACGGTAAAAAATTCACAAGCACCAAAAGCTTAGTGCTTTTACAAGCACCATAAATATATAGAGAGAGAGAGAGAGAGAGAGAGAGAGAGAGTTGAGCTAGAATACTCTCAAAAGCACCAAGAGGGTGATGCTTTTGAGTTTTTAACTATTGGATAGAGAGATGTAGGGTTGAAATGATGGTGATAGGTGGTGGTAGGTGAAATAGTATTTGATACAAGGGATATTAGTAATTAAGGAGTAGATCTAAGAGCTAGAAACTTAGAAGCACCAAGGGGTTGGTTCTTCTAAAAGTATTCTAGCTCAATTATATATATATATATATATTATTAATATATATACTATTTGAGTCGCGGCTACTATGCTATCCGGTACACGGAGCGCTCGGCGTGCTCCAAGGTTTTTCGATGATGCGGCTTCCAAATCGAACGATCAGGCCTCGTTCCGACTTGATCTACACTATAGAAAGTATTTGGAAACTAATATTTCAAATTTTTTCGAATCATTTGACTAGTGTCAGAAGTATCTCAAAATTGACAATTTTAATGGCCGATGTGGTGTGTGTTTGTGAGTTTAACGTTGGTTGTTAAAACAATCAAATTGCGATGAAAATTTTATTAGAAATTCTTTTCAACTATTAAGTAAGATCAGTTTCTATCTTTGTAATTTTAAATCTGTTTGTCATCATTTTTGTATGAGATTTTTTTCAGCGTTCAATTTAGCTACTTGTTTGATAGGTAAATGATACTCGAAAATTATGAAATTTAATTCTAAATACTTTTCATATGTTAGATCAACTCTAAGACGAGCCGATCGTCGATTTGGAAGCCGCATCATTCGAAAACAATTGTAGCACGGAGCACTCCGTGTACCGATAGTATAGTAGCCCTAGCTCTATATTAATATATATATATATATATATATATATTAATAATATATATATATATATATATATATATATATATATATATTATAATTTGATAGTAATTTATTTTTTGTTTTATATTATAATTATAATAAAATTTTAGATGAAAGTTAAGAGAAGAAGAGAGAAGTACCATCACATACACAAAAAAAAAAAAAAAAATTACTATCAAGAAATAATTTTTTAAAAATAAAAAACTTTTATACATTATTAATATATCACTATATATACAGTGGTGTATGCTTTAATTAATCATAGTATAATTCAGATGGCTATACTTGAATTTGCTAATATATATCACGCACATTAGCAGCTTGCTGCTACTTTGCAGCTCCACGTCTAACATTTTGCCCCACTACGATTTCTATCTAGTTTTCTATTATAAGAACCACAAAAGATAGCAAGCAAATTGTTATAATTTATATAATATAAACCATTAAAGTGCTCAAGTACAAATCACAAGGTTATAGAGGTGTACATTTTGAAACCACATCAAGTTGCGAATGCGTTACACCACATACGAGGAATTTTTTCTTCATTTTTCCAAATTAATGTAGGCTAACAATTACTCCAATCAAACACAACAAAAAGTAGTATCAAGTTCCTAGTATAAGTCTACTGGCTAATTCATATCTGGAGCATTTAAGGTCATATTATAGATATTCACATAAACCTTAATGAACCAATTCCAAAACGAGCATAGATAGCTTTCACATGATTTTCCAGCGTTTTATGATAATCTATTGAAACACACAACATAACTTTTACAAGTTTAAAACACTGTGAATAGATAGGATAGTAATAAGATGCAGCTTTTGTTCTAAAGGTGCTGAATTTACCAAAACTATGCACAACAAGCTGTCCCAGTTCATCATTCTCCACAGGAAGAACAACAGAAACCTACAAATAACTATAATTCAGGAGAGAGAGAGAGAGATTATAGGTATTCTCCTCGATTATTCTAGAAGACATCAGGATGGAATCGCCCGGGAATTGAGCCGCTCTGCTGAGCCTGTCTGAGGTGCATACTCAGCGCATAGTTGTTGATCTGTTGTCCATCAAAAAAATTACAAAAGAAAATCATTAGATGATTAGGCCGAGCTTTTTCGCTTTAAAAAGGGGGGAAGGAAAAATCAAGTTACCTCTAGGGTTTTGACTTGCTCCTGGTACTGAGACACCAACTGCTTCAAATGCTGCAGCTCTTGATTCATCTGATCATACTCCTTTTGGCGCTCATGTTGGATCGCCACCGCTCTTTTCAGAACAGTATTCTCTCGAAGCATGGCTTCCGCATGTTCCTTCAGCAACAAATTTTCCTATCCAACATATAAGAAAAACTTCATCAGCCATTTCAAAGGAACAATTGGGTCTCTAGCCTTGCATTCCGTTACTATCATGCTCGGTTGGCATAGTGCCCAACACAAGAATGAACAAAAATACCTACGTAATTGACATCTGAAACGGCCACACAAACAACTTAAACGGACTTCTCACCAGACTATTTCATGGCCATCTACAGTTAATTCAACCGAGAAACTTGATGAAAACATAAATTGTAGTGGAATCGAAAAATTAGGGACCAAATTCTAACAATCAAACAGTTGAAGGACCAACTACAAGCCCCTTCTAAGCATCACAATTCACATTTCTTGTTTTGTCATCTCAAGGCAGGAATTTTAAGTTTTAACAAATCAAAACCTGTTAATATGACTGTTCAACAACCAACTACTGCCAACAAAGAATTGTGAAAATACCTTATGAAAACTCTCCAGGGCTTCAGCACCAGCGCGCGTAATAATGGACCTCTCCAAGACCTCCAGTGTTCTTGAGGCACGAGCCCTTGCATCATCCATGTTAGATGCGTTCATCATTTCACTCACAAACAACTCAACCCATCCAGACCCATCTGTTGGAAGATTTTCTACAGCCGGTGGATTCTCAGCAACTGCCTCCGCCCCACCATTATTCACACCATCTGCTGCAAGTTGCCCCAAAAAAAAAAGCAATTTGAGTCAAATGCATCAAAATGATCCATGTATACTGTTTTCTCATAGTTTTACTGTTTGCAAGATGAACAGAAGAAGATAACCCAGATCAAGCACTGAAAATGACTGTGGCAAAAATCAAAAATAAAATTTTTGATGCCCATATATAGAGGCTCCAGTTTGGAGCTTCAAATCAGTAGCTCTTCCCATTCAAATTCTAGCAAGTAGCTTAAAATCAAAATTTAAAAGAAGCACTCAACTATCTGATATCATTAAGCCTCTCCAATACCCATATAAAGAGGAAAAGGAAAAGAACAGACAAGGATTAAAGGACATCATAAAAAGTTGATCCATCTTGAAGTTCTGATCATCTCATAGCTAGAACAAAAGAACATACCAAAAGGAAGGATTAGTCCTACTGCATCTATAAAGAAATGGTGATTATAAATTAACAAATGAACAGAAGAGCACAGTTTACATCATCACTTATGAGCAATTTAAAAAAAGGCAGCAACATTCTTGAAAATTACCTCTCGAAAAAAGTTCACATCCAACGAAAAGATGGAAACAGTGGATAAGTAGAGAAAACCAAAATTACCATGTTGCTGTATCAAGACAAAAATTGACCGAAGGTTAATACCAATCCAAATGTGTCATACCTTCAGTTACTAGCTGAATATTCGGTGATATTCCACTTCCAGATTCAATAAAAGCAGAAGATAAGTTAGTTTCAGCAGACTCCAAATGCAGATTGTTCAAACTCTTTATTGTAGAATCCAAATCATTTCCAGATGCTTCAAGGGCTCTTTCAAGAAACTGAAACCATTTCCACAACAATTATGAGCTATGTGACATACAAGAAAAGTTTTACCAATGAATTACAAGAAAAATTTTATCTATCAGACCTTTCCTTAACTAATAGAATTATTGGATTTATACAATATTAACAGTCCAGTATGTAACTATCAAAAAGAAGAAGCTTCAAGCATATAAAAATCAAAACATGCAATCCAAGAATGTTTCCCTAATCAATCGGTACAAATTAAATGAATGGACTGAAAAAATTATTTAAAAAAAAAACTGCGAGTTATTTTGTAGAATCACTTTCAAAGGAATTTCAAAGTCTAAATAGACTAGTTCCACAATCTGCATTACCTGCATCTCATACTTGAACATTTCCCTTGAAAGAAAGCTACAGAGTAATCAGAAGCGATCCTAACTATCTACTCACAAGAACACCCTTTTCAGATGGATCTGCTGAGGCTCATCATAAAACACCTAGGAGATGAATATTTCAAAGGAGAGACCAACAAATAAGAGAACTGGATCTTCAATTAGCTAAAAACCTCTCAGAGACTCATTTAGGAAAGTGAATGCACTTAAGCGCTACATGTCTGCCCTTTCCATGCAAGCTTACACCTGTTGAAGGCGCACCAAACAACTTTACATGCTTGCTAACCAGGAGTTACACTTCTGTAACTTCACGACAAAATGAACTACTTTAAGAGGAAACCGTCACAATGGACAGCACAAAAGGACAGAATGCACCACGTAAGAAATTACAGCAAACAATCTCAAAATTTATGGAAAGTAACTCAGTAAATTGGAGAAAAACATGAACAAAGGCCTAAATTTTACCAGTCAACTAGAAGAGCCGAATTAGAAGCCAAATAGGGGCATAGAGGAAAATAATATACAAAATGTTCCAAATTGAGATATTAGGTGGTGCAAATTGTTGGAGTAAATCTAACATGTCCAGCTGGCTTGGCAGAGACACTTTTGCCAACAATAAATTTAGGTCCATTTATTCACGCAGAAGTAGATCATTAATAGAGAAAAATATTATCCTTCCTGCAGTAATCCTAACTGAATTATCATTTTAGCCATTTGAAATATTATTAATTCAACCGCTCAGCTTCATTAATTGGCATAGCTAATTAAAAATGCAGCCTTCAAACAAGCGAGAATGAGAGCCCCCATCACCACCGGCACTAACAAATCAGTATATTTCAAGTCTCTTCTGATTAATCGCAATGTTTACAACTAGCGAGGTTATAGTAAATTAAAGAACAGCCACTTTCAGCATTCTTGATGATTACAATTACTCCGACAAGAGTCGACCAGCTTACAATCATGAGATGATTGAACATGCATAAGCCCTTAACAAATTAGTCCGGATCCAAACCACATGGCAGCACCGATCAAAATAACCCACACAAAGGGGTTTACCACATGCAAAAACTCACAGAAGGAAAGGCCATATCGGGATATCAACCACATGTAATAAAAGGCTACGATCTAAACCCGTGAATAATATATTCATGACAAAGTACACTAATGTGAGTCTGTGACGAGGAAGCACAGATTGAAATCCAGATGGCAGACTCTCTCATAAAGAATCCTATTTAAATGTCATAACTTAAAGTGCGTACACTCAAGCAGAAGCTCTCCCAACTTAGCAAATTTCTGGAAAGTGTCCAGACAGAAGATGACACCTTCTGCCCGCAGGGGGTTGCGAGTTGTGTAATCTCCATGCAAGATATATATCGGAGAGATAAATAGGTAGAGTCCCACGACCATCTCGAATGGGGTAATCTCCATGCAAGATATATATCGGAGAGATAAATAGGTAGTGTCCCACGACCATCTCGAATGGCAACAAGAGAAAAGGAAATGATACTACACAGCAGGTTATATAACACGTTTGAAACTATTCGAAGAACTTTAAACTTTTATGTTGCCTACGCATTGTAAATGAATCCGTATACTAGTCAAAGCACAAGCATCCTTTTCAAATATTCCACGTTCATATACAGATTATAAACAAACATAATCAGAAGGTCATGCTCGTAATTCCTTCAAGGAAAGATTTTTTTTACTCAAAACTATTTTTATAACACAATCATGTTATTCCTACGCATTGGTATCAATAATTTAATCACATGCAGATCAAACCAGCACCAGATTGATTTCGGACCTCATCAAGAACCATAAAAAACACAACTGTTACCATTCCACACACAAAATTACATCAACAAGACGAGGAAAAAAAAGATATATATATGACTCATTCACCTGCTGGTCCATTTCTGGGAAGAGCGCCCTGAGATGAGCCAAATTGCCGCCGCACCGATCGGAGGGCCGGCCCGGGGAGAGGCGGAGGGCGGCGGCGGGTGATGGGGCGCCGCCTCCGGCGGAGGCGGCGGCGACGGCGGAGGCGGAGCGGCGCGGCCTCTTAGAGGACGGGAGAGGGGCGTGGAGGAGCTCCTCGAAGATGGACGAAGAAGAAGACGACCTCTTCCCACAAACTAGGGCAGACATGGTGGTGCCGACGATCCCCGCGTCCGCCGCCTCTCCTCCTCCTCCGCCGCCGCCGCCGCCTTGTAGTCGCCGGAGCCGAACCCTACTCTCGCCTCCGCCGCCGCCGATTCCCTAGAGAGCTCCGCCGCCCATGCAGAGGCCACGATCTCGTCTTCGTGAAGGAGTTAGGGTTAGGCTTGGGGTTCGAGATGGAGAAAGAGAAGAGGAATGGGGCGGTCTCGTATATACGTAATGGTTCTCTTTCCTTTTGATCAAAGGGTAGCCCTTTTTGGTGCTTTGCTTGGAAATGAGAGTAGGGAAATATTATATGCATATGATGTGTATCTATATAATATTAGGTATAAATTTTACATCTTATTTATCCAAAAAGATAAAAAGTTATTTTTTTTATTATTTTTTTCATATTAAAAATTATAAGAATTTTGTAAATTCTTGAACGAATGAAATGAAATAAAAGATTTTTTAATAGATATATACATAGCATTTTTTTATATAAATTGAAATTTTCTCGTATAGAAGGAAAAATTTTATACATGTTGTAAGAATAATCACTGTTCACAAACATGAAAATGTTGGGTGATGCGTGAGGAAAGATCAATGATATTTTTTTTTTCATATATTTGTCGAATTGGTCTGAATTAAAAGCTATAAGCAAAGAATATTTTTACGTAGTTAATTCGTTTCCACTACATTAGTATCGTGCTAGTATAATAATGTCCTTACTTTAGGGCTTGATTGTTTGTACCCAAAGTCTCAATTTCGAAGCCTAGTTGCTTCACATTTATAACTCGATTCATTTCTTGAAAAAAAAAAAAAAGAAAGAAAGAAGAAATTAGCTTGCTATCTTTCTTTAAAAGAAAAGCAATTCAGTAGTTATAATTGGAATATGATAGAAGTAAGTTATTTACTTAATTTAATTATCTTTATCTTCTGTATTGAATTACCGAATATTTATTTTGTAAATAATAGTTCATAGTATACTGCATCGTTCATAATACTTTTAATGTAGTAAACAATTAAAGGACATCTTTGTTTCACTAAGAGTGGAGGTGACGTAATTTTCGGCCATAAATGGCTATTTTCATCATTTAATTCTCTGTAAACCAAATTTGCTCGTAAGTTCACTTGCCATAATCTCCGTGATATTCTTTGCCACTTCGCCCGAGGTGGTAGTCATGAAGTCAGTTACAACATAGAAAGAAATAGAAAAAATAACAAAAAATTAATTACTATAATTTTCTTTTCAGCCTCCTATATGCTAAGTATGAAACTTTTAGTAAAACAAAGATAAAAATGAGGATAACTACAGTTTTAAACCATTAGCTTCTATCAAACAAATAGTAATGGAAATATAATTTCACTTGAACTTTGGTTCAGTTGAAGTTTTTTCAATCTAAAAATCAATTAGAGTAAAAATTTTTCATTTCTTCGGTTTTACTAGCCTGGGTGCTTCAAACATTCTCTATTAATATTCCCCGGCCGATAAATAGCAAGAAGAATGAAAGCACGACGAATATACTCTCTAAGAATTATACTAAGTCATCATTAGCGATCTGTTCTTATCCCATGATATCAAAGGGTAAGTTCATGTCTTTTATCTTGCCTAAAAACCTTCTCTTATTGGAGAAAGGCTCTCCCACAGTGAGGCAATCCAACTGCTTTTTTTATCTCATTTGCTGTGTGAGGCTTCGGTGCTCTGGGGTTTGATTTGATAGTTGAAGATGCAGTTCAATATTTTTCAAAACAAACATACTCTAACTGTATTTAAGTCTTTAGGTTTAATTACAAAATTTTATATAAAAAAAAATTACTAAGATAAAAGTAATTCTTATATTGAGAGAAAATAACTGAGATTAAGATGATTCTTATTTGATAAGTGAACCAATATTGCTAAATATAAAAATATATAAAATACTGTTATTTTTAGAGAATAATGGTTGTTTCGTATTATTAATATGTCATCAGAGCATGAGGTCTTGAGTTCGAATCATGTGAGGCTCTCCTAGCATTATTAATTTCCTGCTATTCAATTCTACATCATGGGCCTAACGAAGAGTCTCGAGCCCACAGGCGTGTCCTCTATCAATTTAAGTTTTTAGAGAATAACGATTATGTCATATTATTTGATAAAATATAGAATTCATAAATTTAATGTAGAGTTCGAAAAATTAAATCCTTCCATTGTCCTTCTTTCTCTTTCCTCCAATAAAAAATTTTCTGTCGCTCTAGCGTGATCCGTAGACTAAATTGGCGATCTTACCTCTCCCTCTCCTTAAAAGTCCTAACTAGATATAGAAGATAGGTATTCTTTTCTTCTTCTTCTACAATCGTCTCTCTCTTATTCTTTATTCTTTGCTTGGCCTCTTATTTCTCAATGTTCTTTCTTGCTATAACTTCACATAAAAAGGAAGCAAATGGATCTGGGTTAATAAATCATGTCACGATTCATATATACTACCCTATAGTTCGAGTAGCGACCGTCGCATCTCCATACGATTCAAATCTGAATTTTTTGAATTTGAACCTTATAGAGCTGTAAGGCTTTATGGGAAACTAATAACTACATCTACTCACATTCGTGGGAAGTAATTACATGTTCACAAGAAGTTAATCTCTTTCAAATTTCAGCTGTATTGTGACCTATTTAATATTATATTATATGTTGAAATATAAAATATGCTTTGAGATCTCTATTTTTTAGCTATTATTTGCTCTTTGTTACTATATATGTTGTAATATATAAATAGTTTGCAATAAAATTGGCTTGGAATAATTTTTTCTCCAATTTCTACTCAAAAAACACTCAAGGGTAAGCCCGAGCTACGCAATAGAATGTCCAGCCATCCATGCACAACAATAATATAAGTCAGTGCAATATGGACTACTACAATTAAATGCAAAGTACCTATATCTATATTATATTTTCTCGTAGTCTGCTTTGATTGCACTATCTGGTCTTATTTGCAAATACTACGAGTAAGTTTTAGATGATTAGAATACAATCTGAAAAAGTTAACAACTAGCAATACATGCATAATCAATCTATACTAAGATGCTTATAACTATGCTCTATACTCCATACTCGACACCTTGGCACTACCAATGTCCTAGACACAAACTTATTAATTTGATTAATTAGCTCAACAAACCAACACAAGTCTCTACCACCTCCAAACATCACACATGTTACTCTATCAAGGCTCGTCATAACATACCTGGTATGGTTCATTAGGTGTACGTTATTCAGAGTAGCATAATAATATATCTCTCTCATGATAATGTATTCGGCAATCCAAGCATAAGTTATTCATCCTCATTGGATTAATTACTCCTAGCCAAGATGTCTCCCATTTTGCTAATCTTTTTGGTAGCCGAGATGTCTCCCCTTTCATTACTCTTCTAGCAAAGATATGATACTCGTTCACACTGTCTCACATGCATCTAATCCTATTGTCCACCTTAGTTAGTTAATTTGCGTATAATATTCGGATTGTCGCGAACAATCGGCAAAACGTATAAAACGCACCGTTTATGAACTTTTTCTGAAAAATCAGAATAAAACGCGTTTTTTCCCTTGCACAGAGTATTCACGATCAAAACGGTTTTTCTGAATTATTTTCCAAAAAATCCGGATTGAGCGGCGGTGGAAAGATGAAATTTCTCAAGAAAATTTGGATTGGGCGGCTGCGGAAAGAAGATGAAATTTTCCAAGAAAGTTTGAATGTCACGCCCCGGATTACTCGTTTCCCCAGGCACGCTAACAGACTCGCCGTATACAAAAAACTTTTCCCTGTATACGAAGCGATAGCTGTACCTGTACCTGTAATCATATAACACTACAACCAGTAGTATAGAGCTACTAAAGAAAACATATATAAATAACATCAGTTCAAATACATATACATAGTATCCTGGTACAAAAACACTCACTCCAGCGAGACACTAACATCAGTATGTAAAAGAACCAAAAACTACAACTATCTGTAGCTCGTATAACTCTAGATCAGCAGCAAAACGGGAAGGAATCTAGCTCGCGACTCCATTTCCACGATCAGTCACCACGACAACAGCAGCCGAAGAAGAGGGCTCTGCAAAAATGATCCACAACTGGGTGTGAGAACTACTGCAAAAAGAAATAGTCCTCAGTCGGTATCGCTACCGACCTCAACGGCTCACCCACTAAGTTTACAGATGTAAGCAGTGATAGTAAGAAAAGATGGAACAAATCTACAGCTATATGCTACTATACTATCATAATCCAACACTGACTATCTGTAGATGATGCAAGTCCTGACCTAATCTCACTAAGGACAGTGAGCACACCCGTCCCGCCTGTCGAAGCGAACCCGTATACTATCCTATGAGTAGCCGGTGGAGAAAACTCTCTAGTAAGTGAATACACCCGTCCCGTCTGACTAGGCTACACCGTCGCTCAAGAGTAGCCGGTAGAGAAAACTCTCTAGAGACTGTGAATACACCCGTCTCGCCTAACTAGACTACACCGTAGCTCAAGAGTGGCCGGTGGGGAAAACTCTCTACAGACTGTGAATACACCCGTCTCGCCTAGCTAGACTACATCGTATCTCAAAAGTAGTCGGTCCAAGCAAAAGGGTCCGACAGGACGGCTGTGACTCCCCTCACGTCACAACCTCACTGAAGGTCAAGAAAGGCGTCACTAACTACTACTAATCCAACCTCACACAGGCTGCCCAAACGGACCCACCCTGCCTGAATCTAGCTCAAAAACCGTCCAAACAGAAACTGCAATCTCATCACACTGAAACCTCAGGACAAACCGACATCAACACAAAAGCACAAAGCCCGACTCCGGAGTGGCACTCGTGGGCGCTACCCAACCGAGTATGCAAGCGTATCTCTACCGAACTCAATCAGGCTCTCACATGCTGTATCAAAGTAGAAAGGTCTAACTAGTCTAACAACCATAATCTACGTGCCCTCGGCACAATCCAATGCAAAAATAGCAAACTTGGTCCACTGTCAACCACAACGGCACCCAACAGTCCGGAACAGTCTACACTCTACTGTAACAATATACTCGGCATCCCAGCACGAGCGTAAATACATTCTACACTATCCTGGGTATCCATCGCCCGCAAATTGCGGTGATATAAACAACCTACGGCTACTAGAGTTAAATCTGGTAGTTTCAGAAAATGACGGTGTAGAATTGATAGTTTTCTCCTAAATCAAATTTCAAATCCAAAATGTATAATTTATCTAAATATCTACTATATGCTCCAAATTCAGATTTCAATAAACAAGCAAATCGATGAATTCGAGCTAAACTATCATGATATTCAAGACTGAAAATATACATGTTGACATCAACTAAACTTAGGAGGAAATCCGTAGAATCTGGTAAGCATATCATTAACCCACCTCAAAAGCTCGTCCAACAACGGCGAGAAGTCAAAAGAAGCGAAAAATCCCACGCTCGCCCGGTCTCCAACGGCACTACCACGACGCATGTACGCTCGAACGGCTTTCCGGCGCAACATCGACATCAATCCGAGCTCGATCCGCGATCTCCACCAAGCCACGATCAAAGTCTAGAGAGACAGAGGAGAAAGATAATTAAGTCCCTCACAGCCTCCCTATCCTAATTAAGGCGGTGGGGATAAGGTTTAAAGAATCAAGGCAACAAATATCCAAAAGCCCCTCACCTACTCAAGCATTCAACTTTAGTCCCTTATAATATAAATCTTGAGTTTCCAAGTCCGTTTTACATCTATTTTACGCAAAACGTCTCCAACTCAATCAAGCATAAACTTATACTGTAACCTTGCCAATTTGCTAACGTTCAGTATATCACATTGAATTGGGCGACTGCGGAAAGATGAAATTTCTCGGACCGGTGTCGCGCGACCACCACTCCACAAATTCGTACACCTCCTCGTGAGCAGTCGAGCGATCTTGCCTGTTCGATTTTGAAGGGAACATAGAGATAAAGCGATAGCAAAAAAGAAAAAAGGAAGGGCGAGGAAGAAGAAAATCGCAGCATACAGCGTTGGGAAACATCACGGTCCACGAGGCTACACTTAGCCTCATGGACCGTGTGGAGTGAGAGGTCCACCGTGGACCTCTCAGTCTCTCCCCCTTTGTGTTTGTGTGTGTGTGTATATATTGTTTTATATTATTTTATTTTTATATTTATAAGAATTATAATTATTTATGATAATAGTATAAATCTAAAGAAAAAAATTAATTTAATAGACGAATTTTTATTCTGAATTTTTAAATGATAAATATAAAATTCTCGTATAAATCGCCTATACGAATTATTGACGAATCCGATTTTCAAACCGTATTTTTCAACGAATTTAAAAATCAAGATACGAATTTTATTTGTATTTTATCCATACCGAACTTGAGTCTCTTTTAGTTACAAACATAATATTCTTAAGCCTTTGCCTGGTATTTTTTCTTTCTTGTAATTTTTCGGCTCTTTCAGGAGGCCCTAGCTGTCTCCATCATGTACGCTTAATTCATTTCGCTTAATGAATGAAGCAGGTAGCTTGCTACCTATTTCTCAAAAAAAAAATGAAAAAACAAGGAAAAAAAAAGAGAAGAAGAAAATGCCTTTGCCTAGTACTCATATAAAATCCTCAAGTCACTTTGGCTGCGTATCCGTATAATCATCGGACCTCTTAATCCCGGTAATCCGACTGCACGTAACTCTATTTCCAGAGTGATACCATCTTTTTTTTTTCTTTTTTTTTTTTGAGAGAGATAGATAGCACGCTACCCGCTTCGTTTATTTCATTAGAAATAAACTTAGCTAGAAATGTGAATCAACTAGGATTCGAACTTGGATCTCGGGTACCAACCACCAAGCCCTTTACCACTTGCTCTAGGGACGGTCGGCAGCTATAATCTATTGTTGACCATAATATACATATTAATTAATGTGCGCACCGAATTGGGGTGGCTCATATAATGATATCACATCAGCACACCCAACCGGGTGGCTCACACAATGCCAAACATAATATTGTAAATATAAACTCGGTATACACCGTGTGTGTGTGTGTGTGTGCATCAACATAATGCTCGACCCAATCCAACTCGTGCCATAGAAGCAAGGTATATGACTCAACACAATCAATGTCATTATGATATACAATAGTGCGATATATATAACTATGATAATTAAATGCAGACAAATATGATCATGAAAAAATTTTGCGATAATTTTTTTTGCAAAATTACTAACTCAATGAGATAACTTTAGAAATTGGACAGGTAAAGAAATTTCTTGTCACAGTTTATCAATGTAAAGGGGTTAGTACAAATTAAAAAAGTATCACTTAGAGTCTCTGTTTGTTCCTTAGTCGACTTAGGGTCCAAATTCGGTCGACCGCCATATATTGACTGCGCTCAAATTGGTTGACTACTGGAACTCAAAGCCTTCCATATTACCTATGTCGGTTGACTGTAAAGTGTGGTCAATCGACCTTGTCATAGCAGAACAACAAAAATAAGACCAAAATATATTCAATCACAGCCCAAAATAATGCCAAAACACTCAAAAATGATCAAAACAAGGATGTAAAGCAAGGATTTAAGTGCCGTGGCACTGGATAGTGCCGGAAACTTACCGGCACGGTGCGTGCCGAGCCATGCCGATACGTGCTGGTCAAAAAAATTCTTATGTGCCGACACATAATAGTAACAAAATATTTATTTTCTTTAGCAATAAAATATTTTAACTATTTATTATATCTTTTTATCATATTTTTTAAACTTTATTGAGAAAATTATTTACTAATTTAAAGAATAGAGGGTTTTGAGCTGTGCCATTAGCACGGGGTCTGTATCGTGCATGTATCTTGTTGGCACGGTACGGCATGGTGGATACGGCCCGTGCTGACAGGCACTTAAAACCTTGGTGTAAAGTAATACACACAGCAAGTTACTCATATTTCAAATCTTGGAGTCGAAGAATATATAGGTGAACTCTGCCATCTCAACCTCTACTGCTATAATTGCTAGTTCTCGAACTTCATCAGAGCCCAGGATTAAGGGATGGTTGGCTCCATGAGGCAAGGATGGAGAGGATAGGGGGAGAAAAGGAGAGAGCTATGGTGAAGAAGAAAAGAAAGAGAGTAAAGGATGAAAGAAAAAGGAGAAAGAGAGTAGGAGAGGTGATCTATAAATATTCTCTTTTACACTGTATCCTCTGTTTTTTAAAAACCTCTATTTTGTCCTCTTAAAATACAAAGTTATAGCACTTAACTTGACACTGTTACAATTTTGTAACTATTCCACAAAAAAAATAGTATGATATAACTGAATAATTACTAATATACTTACCTTACAATTAAAAACGATGAAAAAAAATTAATGAGTAAATAATTGAAAATATATTCCATAAAGTTACCTAATTTTAAATATATGATAGGTGTCTTAGAAAGTTTTTCAATTATACCATACAATTTATGTACAAAATAGTGACGAAAATATACAGTGCTGATCAGTTAAGTGTTATAATTCTAAATATTACGGGTATATGTTTCTAAATGACTTAGGGGTAAAGTGAAAAAAACAGACATTTATTTTATAATTTTCTGTATTTTAGCCTTTTGATTATAATTAGGCTGTAAAATATTAAGCAGATGAGTAGTGTCTATGGGCATTCTCAATTCTCTCTAAATCTCCAACTACAATTTTTTTCCTCCTCAACTCCCCCAGCAGACTACACTGCAGATGGAGTTTGCTCAGGGACTTTCTATTTTCCGTGTTCAATCTCATTTCTTATGGTTCTAATATCTTAATGGGCAAATTGATCACGAATGTTCAGATCTTTATCTTTGAGGTTTGATGATTTATATAATGTTCCGATAGTCTTACATCGGATGGAAACAGATTTATGATTAGAAATATAAAGACACTAATAATTTGGGCTTAAAAAATTTGAGCTTAGACTTTAGGAGAATATTAGGTCTAAATGAAAGGAGTTTGTGACATCCAATAGTTCCACGACTAGGAACCCTAATATTATTTAGGCTAGTGATTTGAACCCGACAAATTATCAGTGCTAACGGGCTGGGTCATTACAATATGGATTCCATCATTTCCTGATCTTACCCCTTCATTGATTTGTTTTCAGCAAATAGAAAGTGAGAATTATTTAACCAGAATCTTCTCGGACAAGGCAGTGGGGGTTGTTTTGTTATTAGGGTTTCTGATTATTTTTTTCTCAGTTCCATAGTTTCTTCTATAGTTTGTTTCCTGAGTTTTGCTTGTCTAACCAACTAAAATTTGGCCTTAATACCCTTCGTTTTATTACCAGCTTACATTTGAGGACTTCCTCATATATTATCTCCGCTACCTGGATCAATTAGGTTTGGGGACCTGGTTTCAAACGAAAGAATAAGTATTTACAAACCGAATGTTGATATAAAAGAAAGCATATTTAAGGAGAGAATTTACAGATGATATTTCAAATGATACAAACGAAAGATAAGTACTTACCAACATCATGAAATTACTTCATTACGTTTTGGCACAAAAACAAAAGAATCAACAAAGAAAATCCTCAACATTTTTTATGAATAAAACAGCTATACACAATATGATCTTTCAATACATTGTCGCGCTACAACAAGAGTCTGTGATGCAAAAAGGGAAAATTCTAAGCTGGTTTCTTTCTCTATTGCAAGTTTATAAGCAGCAGAAGGTCCGGAGTTGTACATTTTAATGATTACAAGATCACTCACGGTAACGCTTGTGGGGAGCACCAGTAGACGAGATAAGTTAAACCGACTCACTTATTCTAAGACAAAACTGGGAACTATTAACTCAACTTCGCACGAAAAAAGGCGTTCCTTCCATTCGTATATATGTATTGTGTGCCCTAACAATGGATTAGGGACGGTAAATTCTTCGCGTGACTGATATTTGGGGGCTCCCAAAACTGTAGAGCAAGCACGTGAAAAGAATTTACACCACGCCACTTCATCTCTCCAAGAACCGGTTGAGAACAGTTTTCCTGGAGTGCGCTTCCTCGCTCTCTTCTTTCTCTGGTTTATTAACAGTATTTAGGGCACACCTCATGACAGAATTGAGCTGCTTCCTTAGTAGTGCGTTGTCTATAAATATATCGGTAAGTAGTTTTCGCATCTCGCCATCTGCGATAGTTGGATCTTCGCCAGATGTTTCCACGAGAGTTTCAGACGATGCACTATTTGCAGTATTATCTGCTTTTCTAATGTTCTCTCCATTGTCCTGCGCTATAAGTTGTGCCTGAAGAGAGTGAACATTGGTTCTGTTAATAACAATTGAGAGGCTTTTATGCATCTAAAATATAACAAAATCATGCTTCCTATCATATGGTAAACTAAACAAAGCATTATGGAGTAGAGAATTAAGAATAAATGTATACACAATCATTTCCAGATGTCTAATTAATTAGTGCAATCCTTACATTTGCAGGTTCCTCAGTTTGGAGAGAAAAGGTGAACAGAAGAACGATAGTGACAAGAGGAAAGTAATAGACAAGCAAGAGGCCTGACACCTCCCCTTGGAATGAAACAACTAGACCTAGACTTGGCAAAGTGACCGGCCATAGGAGTCAGTAGAATTGGTAGGTACTACTTGATAGATTCCAAATGATCACCTCAACCCACATAAAAATCAGCAGTTACTGGAATTCTATCTTTAATCTTTTTACCTCTCTATCATTTTATGAGGTTTCACGGATTTATTCTACCAATATCAGACCTCTTTGCAGTGACTACTTAAATTCAAAAGCCAAACCACTTAAAAGGGCAAACAAAAGTCCCTTAATTCCATGCATTGGAGCAAGCCAGGTTTGTTGAAATCTGGCTGTTTTGCTTTCCAGAAAAGATGTATTTTGTTATCCAAAATTCCAAATCACATAACTGTTATTCCAAGTACAATCACATCAAATTCCCTGTGGTATTAGTTATCAAATGCTTTCCTTTTCTTCTTTTGTGCGAGTCTTCTGAAGCCTAACTCTTTGTGGCATGTTCAAGTGGATGAAACAACTGCTCACATAGTTACAAGGGAACCGAAATTTCTGTTCCGTATATCCAATGCATGACTTTTAAGTGATGTTCCTCTAGACTGACACCAATTCCAATTTAAATTCAGCTACCTGTAGTTCATTTTCAAAAGATCACTACTTAAGCTAGATTCCCATCAACAATGCACAAAGAATTTCAGTCATAATTTTGCAATTCGCATTTTTCTTAGGTGGCTCAGCATAATAACATTAAACAAAAGAATTACATATCAACATACTGCCCTAGATGCCAAATCACCATGCAAAGATCATTTAAACTTGCACATTTACTTCACAACTCATGTTATCCGGTATCATACCAGATGATTTAACAAGAAATTGAACTATTACCTAACGCGGTTGTTTTATGAAGATATATGGAAGGAGAGCCAAATAAATAAAGAAGCGAATGGCAAACAGTAATTCGACAACTTACCTCTACAAAAGCAGGTAGGAGGAAATAATTAACTGTTATGAAAGTGAAGGCACCTAAAATGTGACAAGACAAAAGGATCACGGAGTTACCTCAGCAAGGAGGAGGCCTATTCTATTATCTGAAGTTGCCAGAAGATCCAATGCATCAGGCAATGATTGAGAATCGATAGTGAATTTGCCATCTTCTTCAGAAAGAAAATTAGTGCTACATTCCTGTAGCCGACCACGAAGATTTCTACACTCACGCAGAAGTTCCTTCCAGGCCAGTTTTGCGTCTTCCCATCTTTGTTTCTCATTATGAAGAACTCTCTAGAGAAATCCATGCATATAATTAGAAGGAAGGGAAAAACATAATTAATAGGTCAACCCAGGAGAAGGTTATTAAATATAGACAACTATTCCAACACAAAATAAGAACAGAAAAATATAGCAAGTAGACAACCTTTTCACTAATCCAAAAATCACTCCAACTGTTTATTTGCAACAACTATAATATCTTTCCAATAAGTATGCTTCCGGTATATTGGACAAATATTAAATTTCTTGGGCTACAACTTGAGTTCAGTGAGTCAGGCTGAACCTACATTGGGTAGGGTTAGGGCTGAAACATCTCAAACAGACAATTCATGAGGTTTCTTGTAATTGTGTAATTGTGTTAGCCATAACCAAACCAACTGTAATAATTTTCCAAGGCCCCCAAACCAACCCAGATTGAACCCAATTAGGTATGCATATACAGAAAATTACATACAATGCATAACTAGGTATTTGTGATTAACTATATACTATAATAATTTAATCAAGAGATTCCTTAAGTCTTTGTGTAAGAAAATGTTTCATTCAAGTTGAGGCTTATTATACATGTTTGTATGCATGTGAGAGAAACATCATGTGTAACTCATACTAAAACCATCACCATGACCCAAACAACCTTACCTCACATCAAGCCAGTTCATGGTAGAATTGGCTTTGGGTAACGAACTTCCAGTTCAGCTATTGGCTGGGTCTGATGTGTTCGGATGCGTTAGGATTTTTTTTATTTTAGTGATTGTATTGGATTATTAAAATGTCCAACATGGCCAAAGCTACTACAGCTGTACCCTCCACAGTAGATTCTATAGTAGATGGTGGAGTCGGCGTGAGCGCGGTTCTGTAAAAGTCTTAAGATTTGATATTAGAGAATTACTTTTCTCTTCATTAATCATCTTTATTTCTCTGTCCCCTCATTTGCAGAAAAAGAATAGCAGCTAATTATTATTTAGTTGATACCACAACATCTTGAGTTAAACTGGAAGTAACATGTAGTACAGGTGATTCTTGTAGAAGTTTTTAGCACATACCTCTAAATCAGTCTTCTCTTTCAGATTTCTATTTAGCACTTGCTTCAACTCTGCTTGAGAGTTCCTGAGAGACTTCACTTCCTTGACAAGAACTTTCACATCTGCTTTTGATTTCATCTCTACTTCTTCAAGATGCTTTTGCAAGCTCTTTATTTCTTCTTGTTTATTATCTAACTCCTGCAGCAGCATTTCCTTCTCACCACTAGCAGTTGTCTTTTCTGATTCCACACGAGTCTTTTCATTCTATGACAATCAAGAAGGGCAATAATTATAAATCTGAATTAAAGGATAATAGTTAAGACAAGAGAAGGGGAGAATCGAACTTGTTCAAACTTGAGGTTTGACTCCATTTCCAAGTATTTCCTGCGAAGTTCATCCATATCCCATTGCATTTGCGTAACTCTTTCTCTTTCAACCAAGATGGCTTGTTCTAGGGTTTCTTTACTTTTCTGCTTGGTGACTTCCAATTCTACCTCTAAATCCTTGACCTACACCAAGAGAAATTACTAAAAAGATTATACTTCAGAGAAACAAGAAAATAGCTTGAGCTGAATACTTAAATGCTTCGTCAAAATTATTAAGAACACAAAAATTCAAGACAAATTTTAAAAAAACTTAAAATTTTATAACCAAAACCATAAAGGATATGGGAAGTCTCAGAAGGATAACTACAATCATGATAAGAATAATCAGTGGAAATAAGTAACATATTCAATAGAAAATATAAAGAACAAAATGCAAAAACTTACCTTGGTAGAAAGGTACTCCTTCACAGCCATTTCTTGATTCAATCGAGCAATGAGATCCTCCATGTCTGTTTTTGCAGTCACTACTCTTCGTTGCATGGTGAGCAGAAGTCTAATCAATTTATGCCTTTGATCAAGCGGAAGGATAATTTGCTCGTCATTCACACCAATAAGAGCTTCCGCAGAATTTGATGCTTCAGCACCACCAGGAAGATCAATAGAGCCATCCCAAATAGAGTTGGTAAACCCAGGAATCGATAGTTCGGTCCCTCTTATAGAACTTGCATCACTTCCAATACTTTCAGAAGAGTTTTTTCGAGCATGAAGAGAAAACTTATCATGGTCCTGTTCGGATGTGGACTCTAATCTCTCCTTATGAGCAGAAGACCAGTTTGAATTATTTTCAACATATTTATCCCGCTCAAGAGGAAGATTTATGTGATGCACATTACTATTAATATATTCGTCTGGCTTGTCCAAAACTAGTTCTTCCATTATACCATTACTGACTGCTCCAAGTGCACCAATGTCATTGAGCGTTACTTCAGAAGTTTCAGAGGATTGAATGTTTCCTTTCCTTGGAGTTCCGACTTCAGTTGTTTCATATGAATTATCACTACCAACATCTGATACAACTGAGAGAGAATTGGATGCAGCAGTTGAAAAGTCAGCTGAAGCATTTCTTGAAGAGCTTGTCTCAGTAGGATGTTGATTCCAATCATGGAAAACTGAAAGACGATAGCTTGTAAGATAACATAAAAGCAGATCTCAAGAAGGAAGAGTACTAAACACAGTAAACTGATTGTCCAGAGGGAAAAAAGAACAATCAATAAAGCAAGGTTTAAGTGCCAAGGAATAGTGCACTGGCTGGCACAGCATGGTAAAGCACCGTGCTGTGCAGATTTGGGGGTACAGTCTGCAAGCTAATGGCACAATACCTCCATAATGCGCATTTTGGCATGGGATTCTTTAACTTTTCGGCAATTCTATTTAGTATATACAAATTATTATCAAGTATCATTTCATCATCTTTTGTACTCAACTAATAAAATTACTTGCTAATTTCAAAGGACTCCCCAACAATGCAACAAGATTCATTAGATAATAAATTCAAATATGGGGAGAAACCAAATTTACCACGTATTAACTTCTCATTTCATTGAAGTTTTTAACCCAAACCCATGAATGATGCTTAAACAGATAAAACTAAAAGATATATCCATTGTTTATCACTAATTCCATTAATGTTGGAAGTGCTCTTTGGGTTGTGAAAACCAGCATTCAGGAATTGAGGTGACCAAACTTCCCCGAAATTGACCCTAGATTCACCACATTTGGATCATTTAAAATAATGAATAGTAGAATAGAAAAGTTTCAAAAGCAATTTTAAACTTTTTTAGCTAGGACGACCCAAAAAATAAAAAAAAAAAGCAGAATAGAAGGGTATTAAGTCTTGTTGTCACCACGGAGTTGCACCATACCCATGCCTTGTTGGCATGGTATGGTACGGTCGGCCCTCTCAGCCAGCACTTAAACCCTTCTCATAAAGTACCAGGTCAAAAGGCTAAGATGTACAAGTCAGATAACACATACATGACCTTACAGCAGCTTCTAGTTCCAGGAAAGCTGCCACAGGAGCACTTCTAGATAAGTCAATGTCCGAAAGTAGCTTCCCCATCCATTCCTCCAAAGTGTGACGTCTCTGTAAAAGACTATTCAGTTTGCGAATAATTAATCGTCTAGTACAAAATGAATATAGGAAGAGAAAATTTAGACAATAAAGTACTTTTCCTACTTTTCTTTATCTAGAATTGACATTAAATCCATCAACCATTAACAGATGCAGTGGATATAAGATCAAAATCATTGTAAAGTATTTTCATAAGCTAATTAGAATCATCTGAGTGAACGAACAGAACAAATCACAGGAGAGATCACCCAAAACATCAGAACTCTCTTCTTCTATTAGAAGAAACCATCACGACAATTCAACAATGTAGGCTACTTCCTTTAAGCTGTTGGTGAAAACATCAAAGTCCTGCCAATACAGTTCATCCAAAGAGAAACTTCTCTTAAAATATCCAATCTTCAGTAGTTATTTGTAGCACTGAAAACATTGAAGTAAAAAGGCTTCACTATTTTCTTCAGGTGACATAAATCAATCTATTCTTGCAAGCGGTGATGCCTTCTAACAAGTTTAGATACTTATACTAAATTAAAAGAAATTAACAAGTTTAGATACTTATACTAAATTAAAAGAAATTTGTGGACAAGGAGCCCTTATGAATGAACTTTAATCAGACATGACATAAACATCACATTACACCTTACCTGCCATAAAGAAATGTTTTATCATACCAAACCAGATTTCAGACAAATTACACTTCCTTGAGATGAGTTCCCACATTGATGAAAATTCCCATCAGTAGAAGGAACCAACATAAGAACCAAATCATTGCATAGTTTCAAAATTAACCAGATTCAATGTCTAGAATGGATTGATCAAGAAATTGCAAATAAGCATCTAAGCATATTAGAAAGAAAAAGAAACTCTCAGGACCTAGATGCCTAAGTACATGGGTTGAAGTCTCAGCCCAGAATTAGTGGTTTTGCTCAGAAAAATACCGACCCCACTATTTACTGATATTTGGATGAGATAATTTGTAGTTCAACAGTTGATGACTCATTACCATTCCTTTTTTGCGGAAATTTGGTTTTCTGTATGGAGATTAATTTGCAATTTCTTTTGACCAAAGTACAACTTAAAACAATTAATGGGTCAAGAGCACCACTGCTAGATCTGTAAATGCAATTTTAAATATATGAGAACACCAAAGAAGAATGAACATATAACCAACAATTTCATTTTCCTCAGCAGCAGAATCAAGAGGCTTTCGACACTGTATAACAGTACAATGGGTATCAAAAGCTATTTTAGCTGGGAAAATGCTACAAGAGCGTGATTTATACAAATTTTCAAGAAGATAAAGCATAACTTATCTGGAAAACTGCTAGCAGAGTGTGCTAACTAATGCTTACCTCTTCTAAGAGGAGCCGGCTGGAATTTATTCTCAAGAAAGAATGCTTTGGCGGGGCAGGTGGAATCTCTTTCTTTGGAAATGACTTCTTAAGCTACAAAAAAAAAATAAGGGAAGTCAATATAAGAAAACTAACAAACCTACCTTATATGTAATCAAGTGGTTTTGAAAATCCATACAACAGCACATTGTGCAAAATATAATCACCATGTTTTATGCAAAGCATTAATACTTTCCTAAGCATGAAGATTCAGTTAGGGGTGCTTGGACGCGATTGCCAATAGGCCGTAAACTAAGTATAAACATTAGTTCCCCCGCCGACCATTATGACTCCGTGGAGATCTACCACCTAGCCACTGTCTAGACGACTTCAAACCTTACCAAGGGGAAGCTACTTTCAAGGAATTGAGCCCACATCTAGGCGGTGAATCTTCTAAACATCATCTTAGTTGAAAACGAGACTAATATTTCTACTCCCATTTAGTTTGGATAACAGCACAGTTGCATTTTTGTCAATCCAAAATTCTTGAAGAAACAAATTATAAGAGGATAAATCTTCATGTGTAAATAAAGGGGATATATCTTCCCAACTTCTGAAAACATGCAGGAAAAGAAATGCCTTCGTTAGTTCTCTTATTTGCATGTCTCTGACCTGCAGAACCTCCCAAATTAAGCCTTTTTTGTGGAGGGCTTTCGTTACCACTCCTAATTCCTGCATTTATTGATGCCCTCTCACTACCAATAGAATTTGTTTCAACAGTTAGAAGTTCTAGATAAGCTTATGAGCGGATGGCAAGTGCTATAGCATCAAAACAAACAAAATGCATTTGAGAAGTTAAGTACAATAACATGCATGATGATTCCATTTCTATCAAATGTGGCAAAAGGAACATATACTTACAGCAGAATATAACTTCAAAAAGTCACTAAATCGCCGAAGCACTCCATGGCTTGAGCTAACCCCTTCTGGAGATTGTATACCAATATGAATCCTGTAAAACTGTCCTTTATGTGTGTTAAAAGAGCATTACAGAGGCGAAACTACAACACGAAGTTTCAGGTTACTTCCTCCATAACAAAATAGAAATATCTGTTATTGAGTCTTTCATGGGGGGTAAAAGGAAAAGAATCCCAGATTGGTAATCTTTAATGACAAATTCCATGATACGTGAACTCAAGTCAGCTTATATTGCAGGACATATCACATTAAAAAGTGAAATTCTCTAGAAAGAATCCCAGATTCAAATTTTCACCAAAAATTAGTTACTTTTTTTCCTCGAAAAAAGTTTTTCCTTTCTATTATCACCATATAACATAAGATTACTGCTTCTCCAATTAAAAAAAAAATCTCCGCCACTTATCACAAATGAAATCAGAAAACAAAGGAAAGAACATTACAACTATTGGATTCAAGAAGCTGTCATGAGATGCTCCAGGTTCAGTTTGGACAATCCATGACGGAATCATGACACAGTAACTCCAACCTGTTTGAGGATTGTGAGGCCATATAGTGTTTCTTCCATCCTACATGCCGACATATCATAGAATCATATAAGAAAACATGCATGCATAATATAACATAATAATATAACATAACAATGCATGATTATTAGGAACTCATTGTTTTCACAGTAGCAGAAAATTTCTAGGTGAGAGAATAAACTTAGGAAGACATCAAAAACAAAGAGACAGGCAATAGCTTTAAACTACTAAGGAACAACATTAGGCTGTCTAAAATTCAAGTATTGCAAAAATGCAGGATGTTGATTTGTATATTCCATGTCCCACAAATCAGTGTTACTATCAAGGCATATAATATAGCTTAATTGCTTAAAAACC
The DNA here is from genome assembly GCF_001540865.1 of Ananas comosus. NCBI lineage: Eukaryota > Viridiplantae > Streptophyta > Magnoliopsida > Poales > Bromeliaceae > Ananas > Ananas comosus. The sequence goes on from NC_033639.1 coordinate 7,573,394, forward strand.
TGAAGCAGTGCCCATGTTAGTTGGTTTTGATCAGAAACAGTTTTTTGCTGTATTTATCATGAAGATAGTGCATAATGCATAAAGAGGATTCAAGTTTTCTTGTTTCTTCTAGGCTGTTTTGTTCCCTTAGACATCCTTGCATCTTGCGATAAATTTTATTTGAGGTATTCTCTTCCATATGCCTGATCTTCTTACAATATATTCTTAGCTTTTTGAGGAGTGGCAAAGACATCGACATTTTTGTTACTATGTGTTGTAAAGATACGGCAACAAAGCATTTATAAAGTTATCTTTTCAATGGAAAAGAAGGTTGTCGGGTCATTAGCTAAAAAACTAGCTACCACGTCTTAGCATTAAATTGTAGTTTTGATAGTGAAACATGAGTAAATCCTAATTGGCAAACAAGCAGTGTGAATTTAACTAAACAACAGGCACTTACTTAATCTTTGAATTTTTTGAGCTGAAACTGTAAGGGGGAACTCTTGAAGTCACCCTAATTACTCCATTTGCTATTTTGATACCATGCAACAAGTGAAAAAACACTAATTTTAACACACATACACTTCTAGTCGATCAATACAACGACACACAGCTACAATAAATTTACTTAAAAGAGCATATCCGCATTCCTCTTATCTAATTAAAACCATTTGAATTAAAAAAGGAAAAACAACAGAACATATGATCGAACCAAAAACCCTACGAAAAAGCCATTCCACGATCAACTAAAAAATCTTCACAGCAAGATCAATAAAAACTACAATAACATCAGAAACTACCACAAAATTCAGCTCAAATTCACTCGATCCAATCCAATTACCAAAAATTAGATCAACTACGAAGCATCAGCACAATCTGAGACCACACACTCACCCATCGCTTCGGCGGAGGGCTCCAATCCATTCCCAGGGGCAGCGGCGAGGTCCCATCATGGCGATGCTTCGGAGGGCTATTCCTCGGCATCGCCGTGGCCTATACTCGGAGATCAAACGAGATCGAACACCTCGGAGGGGATCGGAAGCGAGAGGGATCGATCGAAACGCGTGGATCGATCGGGGATTCGCCGCCGAAATTAGGGATTGGATCGGGGGAGGAGGAGAGGAGGAGGGTTCGAGGCGCGCGGTGGGCCAAACGAAGAGGGGAATCGAAGAAGCGTCGACTCCGATGGAGGAGAGAGAATAATATTCTGTTTACGCACAATTCCAAAAAGCACACACAACTACCTACTCGTCTTCGTGCAGCGGCGACTTATTAACATATGTATTAACAGTTTAACTCGTGTTATTGGATTCTGATCTGAATACGGATCCGGTTTGAGTCGGGTTGAGAACCCGCCCGGTTCCGCTGGTTTTAACGTCACGTTCGAACCGAATCGAAATTTTTGGTTTTAGGTTTTTCAAAGAACCGAAACTGGACCGAAGTTGTACCATGTATAGGGCTTAGGGTTCTCTTTCCTGGTCCGAAATTCGACTAAGCCCTCAACCCTATGGACGTCCAAAGATTGATCTTTATACAATAACGATACAGTGAGTGAAAATTTCGGTGACAACATAACTTCGATGTTGAAACAAATATCGATATCTACGATTTTTTCTAAATTACATATTCAAATTCCGAAATCTATAAAAACAAACATATATTTTGGGGTGTTTTGCCTAAATGTTAGAAAAATGATTCCTACATAATTAATTTTAATTTTGAAATTTTATTTTGATTTAATGTTATAGAGTGTTTGCCTGAATCTAGATATTTTCTTTATTTTGAATCTCTAAAATCAATTTTAAAAATTATAAAAATTAAAGTCAATTTGCATAAAAAAATTCATAAGTTTTGAGCTTTTGTAAATTGGGTCGCTTTTTTCGATTTTGTAGATTTAAGTTAGAATTTGAGAAAACTGATCAAAATACCCTTATTCCTTTCTCTCTCTTCTTTTTTTTTCTCCTGTTCTTTTTTTTTACTCTCCTCTGCCCCCTGCGCCCTCGCCCGCATCCATGCACCACCAGCCCTCCTCATCTCCGACCCTACCAAGGTTGCGCTCATTGCTGCCCTGTGGGACGCCCCCCCTCGCATCCGCCCCATGCGCCCTCGCCTGCTTACCCCCGCCCTTCTCGCCTCCGACCCCGCCGAGGCTATGCCGTGATTCTCTTTTTTTTTTCTCTCCGAACCTCCTCCACCGCCTCCACGGCCCTTCGCGACCCACCTCCACCTCCATCTCCACTGCAGCAAATTTTTCACCCACCAAACCCACTTCTGGAAACCCGCCATCCTCACCACCGTCGACAACAACAAAAAAGAAGTGCTTCTCGGCGCCAAAGAGCTCGTTGGCGGGGAGGGGGCATGCGACCCACCGTGCCCTTTCGGTGCCGATGATGAGCGAAGTGGAAACAGAGGAGAGCATGACGACATCAAAGAAAAGGACAGGGAGGTGGCAAGCGTGGCGTCCTAGAGAGCAACGGCGAGTGCGGCCTCGGCAGGGTCGGAAACGAGTAAGGCAGGGGATGCACGGAAGCATCTCTGGTCAATCATTTTTGTTTGCTTAAAATAAAAAAAAAAACTTAAAAATCACAAACTAGAGAGTAAGAAAAAAGAATTAGAGAAGAAGGAAGAATAAGATAAAGTTGCACTGTTAAAATACAGCTACACTATTTTAAAAGAAAATTATACTATTATAGACGTAAGTTGCACTCTTTGAGATATAAATTATACAATTAATATGAAAGTTACACCATTTAAATAAAAATTGCACTATTTGGGAGATAATTAATTTTTTCTCCCAAAAAGCATTCTTTAAGATAAAAACTACACTCTTTAAACAAAAGTTGCACTATTGAAAGATAGTTACACTATTTTTTCTTTCAAAGAACACCCTTTAAGATGAAAATTACACTTTTTAAACGAAAGTTGCAATATTTGGGAGATAGTTATAATATTTCTCCTCTCAATAAGTGTATTTTTTGTTAAAAGAGTGTAACTTTTATCTTAAAAGGTACAATTTATATCTTAAAGAGTGCAACTTATATATTCTTCTAAAATAGTATAACTTTATTTTAACAGTGCAATTTCATCTTCTTCTTTCTTCTTTTCTAATTCTTCTTCCTTATTATCTAGTTTTTTATTTTTAGTTTTTTTTTTTTTAAGTAAACAAAAATGCTTTATGAGAGATGGTCCCGTGCACCTCCCGCCATCCCCACCTTCAACCCCGCCAAGGCCACGCTCGACGCTACCCCCTGGGACACCACGCTCGTCGCTGTTGCGCCCTCTTCTCCGACGTCGTCACACTCTCCTCTATCTCCACCTCGCTCGTCGTGGGCGCCGGATTGGCGCGGCGGGTCACGTGCCCTCTCCCTTACCAGTGAGCTTCTTGATGCCGAGAAGTGCTTCCTTTTCGTCGTCGTCGGTAGTGGTGAGGACGACGTGATCTCAGAAGTGTGTTTGGTGGGTAAAAAATTTGCTACAGTGGAGGTAGAGATGGAGGCGGGTTGTGAAGGGCTATAGAGACGGTGGAGGAGGTTCAGAAAGAAGAAAAAAGAGGATTACAACACAGTCTCGGCAGGAACGGAGGCGAAGAGGGTGGGGTATAAGCGAACACAGATGAGGGGGTATCGGACAGAGGCGAGGAGGGGCATCTCAAAGGGCGGCGGGGAGCATAGCCTTGGTGGGGTCAAAGGCGAGGAGGGCGGATGGTGCATGGACATGGGCGAGGGTGCGGGGGCAGAGGCGAGGCGGGCCCCCTCTGCCTCTCTCTTCGGAATGGGAAAAAAAAGAACGAGAGAAAAAAGAGAGAGAGAGAGAGAAAGAAATAAAGGTGTTTTGTCCAGTTTTCTAAAAATCTAGTCCGACTCTACAAAATCGAAAAAGATGGCCCAGTTTTACAAAAGCTCAAAATTTATCACGGAATAATTTTTCTACTGGTGCAGCATAATTTACTAGCATCCAAATAGGGCATATAACGGTTAATACTGCACACGTCATGGTCCCTCACACGTAACTCATCCAATTAATACTCACCACGCGTCCTCCGAACAAGTGCCCACTCAAAAAATTTTCGTAAACATTGTTCACCATGTCATTTGTGAACCGTTGAAAACCCTACCAGAATTTGTTCTACTAGCTTCGCGGTCCATAGGCCATATAGCGAAGACGGTTTACCGTCCAGTAGAAGTCATGTTTGAGAAATACTTCTGTGAACTTGGTCCTCACGTCATTGGTGGACCGTCCAAAAATCTACGGATATTTCCATTTAGGGTGTGTTTGTTTGGGTGAAAGTGAGGGGGAAGTGGAGAGGGGGAAGTTGTTTACGCCGTAAGCTATCACTTCCGTTGTTTGTTTTACCGTAATTTTATTACGGCTGAAAGTAGAGTTCATCAAAAATAGGGTAATTGACTTCGCCCTCCCACGGGGCCAAGTCAATTCCGATGAAGTGCAAAGAGGCAAAGGAGCTTGTTAAATTTGGTTAGGTAATGTGATCAAATTTGGTTAGGTAAGTTTTCATATATTTTTTTGTCTAATTTATATATTTAGAAAATGATGAAAAATGAATTTATTAAATGTTAATAATTTTTTAACTTTAGAATTTTATTTGTTGCATTATTATAATTTATATGCAAACAAATAATATAATTTTTTAAAATTTTATTTTATAATTATACATATATATATAATTATATACATATATAATTTGTGTTGCTCTGATTATTAAATATAATTTTTTAAAATTTTATTTTATAATTATACATATATATATAATTATATACATATATAATTATATTAATTTTTATTTATTATAATTTATTATTCACTAAGTTACAAGATAGACAATAATATTATTTCGGAGATAAGTATATCGGGGGTGGAGAGCTGCACATTTTACGTCATCTACTTCCTACCAAACAAACAACAGAACTTACAGAACTGCACTTCCACAGTTAGAAACAAATAGCGAAAGTGAATTAATTTTCACCTAAATTCCACTTTAATCTCAAGTTCACTTCAATCCCAAGTCTACTTACATTAAAACAAAAATGCCCTTAGCTTCCACGGGCCATAGACAACATGCTGAACTCGTTTTACCGCCAATAGAATTCCTGTTCAATATCCATTTCCCTAAACTCGGCTCACCACGTCATTCGTGGACCTCTATTAATCTATCGAAAGACCTACACCTAACTGGTAACTTCACGGTCCATAGAAAATATTGTGAACATGGTTTACCTTTGAACGAGACTTCCCCAGTAATGAAATTTTCGTTGAACTCAGTTCACCACTTCATTCGCGAACCACCAAATAATTTACCGCAATTCCTTATACCGAGCTTCACGGTTCATAGACAATATGATGCACACAGTTCAAGAAATGCTTTGTCTAGTTCTCACGTAGACCCGTTAAAAAAAGGAAAATGGGCTACTTTGTAACGGTTATATACCACGCTCCTTAGCGACGCCACTCCAACGCGAGCGAGAGAGAGAGAGAGAGAGAGAGAGAGAAAGAGAAGAGGACGAAGCTAGGGCTCCGAGCTCCGGCGACGGCGGAGGAGGAAGAGGACGAGGAGGAGGAGAGGTTATCTCGTGGTGTGGCGGTGTGCTCTTTCACGGTGTAGCGAAAGGGGCGGAGATTTTCGCGGCGATGCATTCGTTCGGGTACCGCGCGAACGCGGTGGTGACGCTCGCGGTGACGATCCTCGCCGTGATGTGCTCCATGGCCTCCCTCTCCGACAACTTTAACGTCCCTTCCCCCACCGCCGAGGTCAAGGTAAATCGATCCCCGCTCTGTTCCAAAACCCTAATTTTTCATGTGGATCGGTGCGCTGATTCGGTTCCTCGTTCTCGGAAATCCGGTTTTGGGAGGTGAAACCATCTTATGTAGTGTTAATTTCTGCTTAAAAAGTAACTTGATCAAATTCAGTTTGGTTTTGTTGGGATGTAGATGCGGGATTGTGTATCTGAGATGTTTGCAGAGGATGTAAGGTTTCTAAGTTTTAAGCTATCTTTTTGGGGAAGATTGGGTTTAGGAGAAATGGTCCTTACTAATTTAAATTGCTAATTTAAACGATGGCGAAGTTATGATTTTGTAAGAGTGGGACAGAAGCAAATAGGGGTGGGTGGTTTTTTAATTTTTAAGCATCAGTGAAGGGATTAGAAGGAAAGGTTATGAGTTGAAGTGGGGTTCATTTGTCTGCAGGGGTTATCTTTTTAGATATTAAGATAGAGGGCAATATTTGCTAAGTATTTCTCCCAAATTGAAGTGCAACAATGTCACTTGATTCCAACTCAAATTATCAGGAATAAGGTGTTGTAAAGGAATCACCTTCTCCCAAATTGGTGTAACAAGTTTGCTATGGTTCCTATTCTTTTTCGCGACATTGAGTGGTTTCTTTAGTGGATTGCATCTTGTACTAATTTCATTGAAATTAGCGGGAGGGATGGGGTGGGTTGTAACCTTCGTTCTTTTGGAGGATGTACAACCTTGAGGTGAAAAGCTTGAATTTCCTAAGATGATGTACAACCTTGATGTGAAAAGCTTGAATTTCCTAAGAGGATGTACAACCTTGATGTGAAAAGCTTGAATTTCCTTCCTAAGCGTTAATTATAGATTATAAACTTCCTTTGGGATACCTAAGGAGGAAAACATTAATTTTGAAAACATATCAGAGACCCCTTTTTTCCTTCTTTTTTTTTTGTTTTTAGTTCAGTCCTCTGCTTTTTCTCGTTGCTTCCTTCTTTTTGCTGTTTCTCATTTATGGTTGCTTGTCATTTGACTTCGAAATTTGAGGGGTTGTATTAGTTCTTTGCAATTCCCATGTAACTCTGTACTTCTATAGCTCATAATTTAGCTTGTAAGATTTTAGGGGTTTTGTACGACTAAGAAGATGCAACCATTAGTGAGAGGGAATTGCCAAATTCGTTGCTCGCTGGGATAAGCACTGTTTATTCTTTCTCTGTTCATCAACATATATCACATGCAAATGGAAGCGTGGGTATCTTGTCCCATCACACTATTTGGTGTGAAGTTTGGGTCACACTTGATCCTCCATGAAAGGTGGAGACTATTTTTGAATGTATACTTGTATAGTTGATTGGATGAATTTTATAGTTGATTGGATGGTTAAGTATTTGGTTAGGCTGGTTTCCCACACTTTTAAAATGGACAATGTTCTCCATGAAAGCTAGTTGACTTGGATAATGTTGCGTTTTACCCTCGTCCCTCTTTTTTTTTTTTTTTTTTTCCTTAGCTATATCAGTATTTTGCTAGTGTGTTCAATAATCATGCCATTGCAGGTCCTGAATATCAACTGGTTCCAAAAGCAAGCAAACGGAAATGATGAGGTAATGCCCTGGTCTTCCAGCTTTACCTACTTCAAGCATTTTGGGCATCCAATATAGTAATATTTCCATCGTAGTTGATTGTTAAATAGTGTTTTCTACAATTTTCTTCTTCCAAAACTGAAATTGACTGTTAAGCACTAAGTTTTCTCTGTCATTGTGCAATTGTGCATTTTGCAAAAAGGTATTGTGCATTAGTGTGTTATTGCTGACTGGTTTTAACTGATTCCACTTTCCTATCTTGCTTTTCGCTGGAACACTTTGATGCTCTGAGCTTGCTATTTCAATTGGCCATTAGGAACGCTAGTAACATACCTTCAAATTGACCCATAATAATTGGTTGCGCAGAAAATGACATCATGACGTTAGGATTGTCGATTTCTTTTGTGTAAATTTGAAGTCAAGTGTCAGAGACCATCAAAGAAGCTTTTGCAGGCGAAGTTATGGGCCTGTTCATTTCTTCCAATTGTCTTGTCTTGGCTGTTTTCTAATTTTGGATAATGTTGATTGTTTGAGCATTTTAGAAAATATAAAACAGTTCTAGGTTTTCCATGCATGATCTGATGGTCTCAGACCTGCATTATTAAATTCTTAATCCTTTATTTTCAAAAAATGTTTGATGCTTCGACATTTCATTATACGTGATGTAGACCTTTTGTTGCTATGCTTTATGTTCTGAGATGTACTTTTTACAATCGTTATGTTAAGGTTATTTTTAGAAGTACAAGGATATGTAAATTGGTAATTAGAAATGGTTTAGTGAGAAGTTTCTTCTTTTTTATGCACTGGACCCTTATATAGAGTATTACCAAGTGATGTGTTTATAACGTAGATTATCTTAGTGTAATGCAACAAGAGTTCCTAGTAACCACTGAAAAAAAAATAGGGGTTGTAGAACTAGGATTCTAAACAAACTCAGACTTGTCTACATAAATGACTCCAGATTCTCCAGAATAGATAACATAATGTCACTGTGATATTTTCTTGTATAGAAAGCATCTACATTCAGGTTCATGTAGATTCTGCTTGTTCAAAGAATGTCTTTTGTTTTCTCTTTTGAGTTTTAATGGTCTCTTTGTTTTGTATTTTTTGTAGGTCAGCTTGACGTTGAACATATCAGCAGACCTTTCATCCCTGTTCACTTGGAACACCAAACAGGTTGAGATATGTTGTCTTTTCATGTTTCATCCATTTTTTAAGCATTAATTTGTGCAATGATTTGATCTTCTCTTATTGTCCCTTCCTACTACCTCTGGTGTCTTTTTCTTGATTGATGATCCAAAACTTTGTTTCTATAGCCATTTCACTCGTTGGCATGTGATGAATATGCTTGTATTTACAGTAAGAAATTTTTTTTATACTTATCTAAATAGGATACGGAATAGGATTTGGTTTTTCTTTTAAAGTTTTAATTTTATTTACAGTTTGTAATTTATTAACTCCCACTGCCTTGGGTTCAATTCTTTAAACAAGAGATGAACAACAAATTGTCACTCTGTTTCCCTCTCCAAAAGGTGTGGAGGACAACAAAGAGGTACAATTGTTAGTCAATTGAGAAAAAGTTTGTTTGAGGTGAAGGTCCGAAGGCATATGATTAGAAAGAAACTCAGGGCGCATTTGGTTCAAAATGGGAAATAGAATCGGAATGGAAATCGGAATGGACAGGAATTAAAAACGGGGTAATAAAACCTCCTAATATGTTTGGTTCAGAATAACAAGCAGAATCGGTATGGTTGATTCGTGCTTTCAATATTTAAATAATTTTTATTATAAAAAATTAAAATTAAAATTAAAATACAAAATATAAAAATAATTTAAAATTTAGTTTGCACCTCAAAGCATAAAATTAAATTTATAATTTGAATTCAAACTAAAATTTAAATATTTAAAATTTACATCAAAATATTGAAATAATAAGCCAAAATTTTAAATGTAATTTTTTAAAAAAATTAAAATTCAAAATTGAGTGGACAATTCAAAATATAAAACTAATTTTTGATTTGATTCAAATTCAAACTTACCACTACATTTAAATTTAAGTTTATAGATCAAATTTAAAATGCTTGATCGAATTTATATTTTAAATTTAATTTCTAAATCAAAATCTAGAATTAAAATTTTAATTTATAAATTTATATTTATATTTTAATTAAAAATAAATTCAAACAATTAAAATTAATTTTAAATAAAAATATAAAATGTAATAGAGATATTTTTAATAAAGTGTATTCATTACGCATGGATTTAACTTCCAATCTGGCTTCCTAAGTCGGATCGGAGAAAGGGGTGATTGTAGGATTCCCATTCACCCAGGAATCGGAATCGGAATGGAACTCCTGTATACCAAACACCCGCAAATGGATTCGCCCATTTCGATTCTAATTAACTGGGTGAAAAGGGGGCAGACCAAACACGCCCTAACTTTTTAGCTAACAGAATTTGAAATGGCTTGTGGCCGAGGGAGTGACTTTTGTACTTTAGTTTGAAGAAATGGAAGTTCTAGTTAGTGTTTGTTGTGAGCTATTCCATCCATATGTAAGCCCTAAATTACTTGTTACTTTTTTCTATCTGAACGATCATGCCGCTGCTTTGATTGGTGGTTTAACTTGGCATGTATTACAGATACCTAATCATTTTGAAAATGAATTTCTTTAGCTCCTAAAATGAACCGAAATATAGTGGTGTCTCTCCAACAATATGGAAGGATTTAAGGATTATAATCGTGCAAAACTACTGAGAATTTGCCGCACGTTTTTGGCATTTCAGATTGTTTTGATGATTTATAAATACTAAAAATCTATGCAATTTTCTCTCATATTGTTGTAGCCATGTGATTGCAGGTGTTTGTTTTCATAGCAGCTGAGTATGAGACCCCTCAGAATGCCCTGAATCAGGTGAGTGTGACATATAAATCAATTCTATTCTTGCCTCGCAATGATGAGATTCTAGCATAATAAAATGGGTTTCCTTATGTTTGTCAAATGGGGCATGAATTCCTTCTGAAATTGGCATTCGTGCATACACCTAAATTTAAAGGCATGCAAAGTTGTGTAAGAGACTAAGGAGAAAATTGGGTGGCAAGGAATATATTTATAAACACAAAAACATCTAGGTTTTTGTTAGAAGGTGCTTTAAGAGAAAGGGGTAGATCATAATTAACATTATTGAAAGTAGCATCAAATTAGATGTAACACTTGGTTTGATCGGAAGTCTTACCACAAACAGAGCTGAATGGAAAATTGGATTCTGATATAGAATTTGAATGGTAGTGGTGATGGTATATAAACACAATGAGCACAAAAGGAGCAATTTGGAAACTAGGTGACAAAGAATGTTCTACCCAGTGTTGTGGTTGAAGACACTAAAATTGATAGATGATAGAGTATGGTTTCTATCGGCAGTTAGAGATGTGACTGAGCACTATGATGCCTTTTTTATTTAGAATCAATGGAGTTTGTATGGTTTGGAAATCAGATCATGCACACACAGACGCGCATATTGTTAAGTAGCTCTCATCCATTTGTGTGACAATTAAGCCAGCACAATCTGCTCTTTGTGAACATCGATTTTGATCATAGTGTCTTCTGTCACGGCAATATATTATTTTTGAAAGGCTTGTGTTGATTAGGTTTGGATAGGATGTGATTCGGAAATTTTGTAGGAGATGATTGCTTCACAGGCGGCTTAGCACAACTGATTGTAATTTCACACTTATTTACAAACCTTTTATGAATATAAACTGCTTTAATCTCTATAGTTTGCAATACCTAACTATGTTATTGACTTCTTGTAGAGGTAAAGGATGCAAGACTGCATTATCCTCTTGAGTATCATAGTTTGTCGGATTGAACCAGAATTTCAGTAACTAAAACTAAATTTAGTTGCTGATGATAGAATTAGCATGGATATTTTTGTTTCTGGGCATCTTCTATCTGCGGTTTTGTGCATACTGCTATTTGCTTTTAGTTTGACATGTACCTTTTGTTAGAGACTTACCTTTTCTGTTGCTTCAACATAACAGGTTTCTCTATGGGATGGAATTATACCCTCAAAAGACCACGCGAAATTTTGGATTCACACCACAAATAAATACCGGCTCATTGACCAGGCAAGCCAATTGCAACATTGTACCATTCCTAGCAAGCTACCTTTTCTTTAATTTGGATTATTATTCTATGTTCTTTTTGCGTACAGGGAAGCAATCTCAGGGGCAAAGAATTCAACTTGACATTGCACTGGCACGTCATGCCAAAGACCGGCAAGATGTTTGCTGATAAAATAGTTATGACGGGGTATCGCCTCCCTGAGGAGTATAGATAAAATTCCCGTCAGTCCGCCTTGCCAGTCTAAAGGAATAGGTCAGATCCTAGAACATGTATTCAATGAGGTCACTGATGATAGTTTTGTGTTTGTTCTTTAATCTAGCTGGAGACTTTGTCGTCTTGTTGTTGTTGTTTTACGATTCATACTTCTGAGATTGAACGAAAGCGAAAGCAACATTTTGCAGAGAAACTAACTGTTGTGTTTCTTACTAAGTTCATTATTGTTGCAAATGGAGAATTTTATGGACTAATCCCTACAAAGATCCTATATGTTGCATAAATTCTGGCATTGGAACTTCCTAAAAAGCCAAAAACATGGAGCATTGATCTTTATGTGTTGTTACTAAGATTTTCCATGTGTATTTCGATTGCGAAGCTATTAGTCAGTGCGGAATTGTTGTAAAATCAGTGTTTGCTTGATGTCGAAACAAGTTATCCAGTGTTAAATTGAGCAGCCAGAGATTCTCTTTTGTAATTGCAATTTAAGTTAGATTTTCAGTCTGTTGCAAGATCGTCTAAATCAAGATTCTACGTATAGTGACATAGGTTTTGAGTTAATGCATTTATAGACATTTCTTTCCGTTCTTCCAAACACGCACCCATATATGTATTAGAAATGCCAACATTAACTAAGGGTTTTTAGAGTGGGTTGGACAAACAGCTCATGTAAATATGCATGGTATTTGAGTGGTTTGATTAACTTTGTTTGAACAAAGATCTAATGTTTCAATTGATTTACAAGCAATCACACGGTTTAAGACGAGAGTGGATTCAATGTATTGATTTGGGCCAAGTTTTAACTTTCAATGGCTCAAGATTTACTTCAGACAATGTAATTGGACAATAATTTAAAAATTAAAAATAATTAACAAAAAGCTACAACAAGTTTTTGTCCTTGGAGGTTTGGTCACACTTCTGTTATTTTGTGCACACAATAATTATGAACACCATATACAGAACTTTATTATATGTCAAGCACCAAACGAGTTGTGCTTTTGAAAGCTATTGATATAGAGGGAGGATCTCGGAGTGATACCTACACATTATGCTTTAAAAGCTATTCATATAGGGAAAGATGTCAAGCTATTCATATAGAGGAAAATCAATACTGCCTAATAGAGTTTATAATATTAATTTTCCAACAATAATACTTTTTAAACAAAATTTAGATATTAGAAGGAAACTGAATATCAACATATTTTAAGAAACTTATAGCAGTCATCTATCAAATATAACTTTTGTAGAAGTAGTTTTACCTGGACATCCTTCAAGATATTTGTAATAACCTGATAACAAAAAGTAGAGTAGCAGAGCTTTAGTAGAATAAATTAATAGCTCGTTAGAGAGAATAAAGGATCAAGAACCATGGCAAGTTAGGAGAGCTCCAAAGGAAGGAAAGCATCAGACGGAATTTACGAAGTGGAGAAAAAAATGAGTCGCGGTGTGGTCTCGGCGACAGGGTTGGTGACGAGGAAGGCGGGGGGTGCGCGGGCAAGGGCGAGGGCAGGGTCGGTGGCGAGGAAGGCGGCGGGTGCGCGGGCGAGGGCGAGGGCATAAGGAAGGCTGGGGGTGCACGGGCGAGGGCGAGGGCAGGGTCGGTGACGAGGAAGGCGGGGGGTGCGCGGGCGAGGGCGAGGACATAAGGATAACGAGAGAAAAAAAGAGGAAAGAGAAAAAATAATAAGAATATTTTTGTCAGTTTATTGAAAATTCGGATCGAATTTGCAAAATCGAAAAATGCAACCCAGTTTTGCAAAAACTCAAAATTTGTGAATTTTTTATGCAAATTGGACAATTTAAATATTAACCAATATTACAATTTTTTTAAATAATAATACAAAATTAATGTCTAAAGTAAAAAAATTCTAAATTTTTTTAAAAATATTAAATACATCAAATTTAAATTTTTTAGCCTGCTCAATTTTATTCTAAGAATAAATTCGAATTATACCCAATATTCCTAATCACCACATTAAACAAATACACAATTAATGTCTAAATTAAAAAAATTTTAAATTTTTTTAAACATATTAAATATGTTGAATTTAAATATTAACCAATATTACAATTTTTTTAAATAATAATACAAAATTAATGTCTAAAGTAAAAAAATTCTAAATTTTTTTAAAAATATTAAATACATCAAATTTAAATTTTTTAGCCTGCTCAATTTTATTCTAAGAATAAATTCGAATTATACCCAATATTCCTAATCACCACATTAAACAAATACACAATTAATGTCTAAATTAAAAAAATTTTAAATTTTTTTAAACATATTAAATATGTTGAATTTAAATATTAACCAATATTACAATTTTTTTAAATAATAATACAAAATTAATGTCTAAAGTAAAAAAATTCTAAATTTTTTTAAAAATATTAAATACATCAAATTTAAATTTTTTAGCCTGCTCAATTTTATTCTAAGAATAAATTCGAATTATACCCAATATTCCTAATCACCACATTAAACAAATACACAATTAATGTCTAAATTAAAAAAATTTTAAATTTTTTTAAACATATTAAATATGTTGAATTTAAACATATTAAATGATAGTTAAATATTATAGCGGAAAGGATCTCTCAAGTCAAATAAAAATCCGCATTAATTTCATCAACATTTCGATAATAAATGCAAAGGTAAGTATGAGATAGTTCAACTCTTATCCTTTATAAATTTTTTTTTATACAAATCAATATAAAATAAATATACTAACAATTAGATATTTATACATCTAGAAAATAATTAACTGTTTGAATCAAAAATATAGATTAAAAAAAATGATAATATTCTGAAGCATTTTTGTTGGACATTTTGCCATGAACTAGAAAAAAAAAACCAAGTGAAATATATGGAAGGATATTAATTTAAATAAAAATAAATCGACCGTAGGACAGGATTGCAGTGCTGTGGTTGTAGATTGGGCCAGCCATAACCAACACTTTGAATCGATCAGAGCTGGAAGGAGCACGACAGCTAACCAAAGGAGAAGGAGGAAGAGAACTTGAGCATAGCTTTTGAAATAGCTTTCTCCAAACTCCAAAAGCTCAGTAATTATTGTGTGTGGCATAGAATTATTGCCTATAAGAAGATGTAGAATGTCATTGCCTAAAAGAGAGTTATACAAAGAGAAAAATTATTATCTCTTGGGAAGGTGAAGAAGTCTCTTGGGAAGGTAAAAAAGCTTCTTGGAAAGGTGAGAAGAAATATTTCCTTTAGAAAGGTGAAAAGGCGTCTTGGGAAAGTGATAAGAATTATTACATCTTGGGAAGATAAAGAAGTCTCTTGGGAAGGTGAAAAGGCTTATTGGGAATGAGAGAAGAATTATTATCTTTGGAAAGATGAAAAGACCTCTTGGAAATGTGAGAAAAATTATTACATCTTGAAAATGTAAAAAGGCTTCTTGAAGAGGTGAAAAGGCAAAGATATAGTTAGGAAAGAGAGAGGCTTAACAGAGGAGTGAAATTAAGAAGAGCCCGACACGTAAGCTCTCAAAAACCATCAAATTATATATTTGTATGGATTGAGTTTGAGTTCTCGATTTGATCTGATAAGACCAATTAGATCCAATTTGGATCAAGTGAAGTCAAAAAATACATTACACTGGGGCATTTGGTTGAAAAATAGGTGGGCCAATAGCTTCTTATTCTCCCACTTGTAACCAAATACTATGTGGAGAGTTCGAGAACAACAGTTCTCGATTTCAAAGAATAAGTTGGTATAAGCTGGTATAAGATTAGAAATTGCTCCGGTCGTTTTGAAGAACAAGCTTGTTCCAACTTGAGAATAAGCTAATTAAAGTATATATAATTTTAATTATTGTATTAGCTCTTTAATTAATCTAATATTTGATCAATCTAATTATTTTATTAACTAATTATCTAACTATTAATTAATTAATTAGTTAATTAATATTTTATATTAATTAATTGCATAATTTATTATTAACTAATTATCTTACTAAAATAATTTACTAACTAATTAAGAAGATAACTTATTTTTCATAATTAATTAATTAATGTATTAATTAACTAACATTTATATTTATTAATTTATTACAATATTTATAACTAATAAAATTATAATATTTAGGCTTTTCACTATTCCGCTTTAACTATCCAAACACTATATTCTTATTTTCGGAAACAATTTAATTTTTACATAAACGTAAAATTAGTCTAGTTCTTACTTATACATGAATTTGTATATATTCCTAAAATAAATAGTTCTTATTTAAACCCGAATCAAACGAAGCCTAAATTAATGAGTTCTCATAGATTTTTTGAATTTGACTATAAACATCATTACTGGAAAGTTGGCTTTAAGCTAGATGCAAAATTTGGGATTAATTTGGGATTGTGCAAATGGTGATCACATGACACTTTGGGAGCTTATAACAACTTAAATTTTTAGAGAAAAATAATTATTTTAAATTAATTTACATTTGAGTTAATTGGGATTGAAGAAAGAATATAGGATCCGGTATTTGAAGTTTTTACATCTCTCGATCCAAAGGACTATTTTTCCACACTAATCTAATCTTATCACATTTTTATTTCTTTTAATACTCAAAATCCCCCCAAAAAAAATCTAAACTTTTGAATGGGTTAAATATAAAATTTACTCCTAGTCACATTTCTCTTAGAGGCTGTTTGGTTGTACGCATTTGCAACTGCAGTGCAGCTGCAAATGCGTGCAGCCACAATTTCTTTGTTTGGTTTAGTGTAGTTGAGTTCAACTGCTGCAGTTCCAACTGCACAAGAAGGCCCAAATGCTGCAGTTGGAACTACATCAAAATTGATCGTAGTTCCAATTGCAGCAGTTGGTGAGGGATAGGATCACCCACAAATTAAGAATAATAAATAAATAGCTAAATAAATAAATAATATATGTATATAGGTAAATAAAAATACTTATAAATAAACTCATACTAATAAAATTTTTTAGACAATACAAGCTTTGTGCAAAAAATTAATTTTTTTAAATTTATTTTATTTAAAATATAAATATAGTTTTTTTTTCTAAATTTTTATAGAATGTGATCGTGTATGTTAATTTAATAAGTTTTAATTAATTATAATTATTA
>NC_033639.1:7594017-7609486 GCF_001540865.1 Ananas comosus
CCAGAGAAGAGAGAATCTTAAGAAAGTAAGTTCTTCTTCTATGTTTACTTCCTAAAGTCCATGATGGAGAAGTTTATTCGAGTTATAGAGCTACAATAAGATTCATCCATATTCATATTATGTCTGAGTAATTGATTAAATTGGTTGAATTTCATGTAATTTGATTAGAACAGTCTACTATCAACCATATTATGTTAAATATTGCTAACAAGAACCACTCTACTTGTGGCTCCTCGATTTGTATTTTTCTTCAAGCCTTCCCACATTCTTAGCCGTTTTCACATTTTGATAGACGTTCGAAAATGCGCATCCGACTAGCATTTAGAATATCCTCGGCATATAATTGTCATCTTCATTCCATTTTTGCTCTGTACTGTTTGTCACAGGTCATTCATTCGTTTTCTCTGTCTTGGAGTAGTGAGGACATAAGCAGACTTGAGAGTCGACAGAAGGAAAAATAATTTCTTCTGCAGCAGCTGCTGAATGCCATGCCATCAAATCTTTCGTAGTCTCATAAAGTTTGTTGCGCACATCACGAGAGTAGACATTTGACATTTCGTGTATTTATAGCCTTAGATTGTTGACAGATTTGAATACAAGTATGAAATAGAAAGATTAAAAAGCTTCAAGGCGGTAGCAATCCATTTCCTTAAGGCTTAATCCGTCCCACCGTTCTAACAATTTGGGTAGTGCGGATCGGTCAACGAACAACCTCCAGGATACAATGAAGCGTAAACCTCCAACTGCGTTTGCACACACGAAGTCGAGCCTTTGAGCACTCACTTCGATTAAGTTGTCAAAAGAAATAGAATATAAAACAAGAATGAATATTAAATGAATGAAGACTTCAACTCTTCAACTGTTTTCTGTCTGTCTCTTCTGGCAACCAATGCTATGGACTTATATAGCCAACGAACAGGGTGCTTCATGAAAGTGACTATTCCTGAAATGGGTGTTGTCGTGAGTGACTATTCAGAATAGGGTGGTGTTTCGTGAAGTGACCTTTCGATTGTGACTTTTCATTTGATCATAACTACCAAATAGTTAAGTTCAATGAATATAACCATTAATTTCAACGGGCATATGTACGAAGAGACACACTATAAAGATGTGTCTTTTCATATCATATTCTTTCACTAAAAGTCACATCCTTTCACTCTAAGAGTCATACCCTTTGATTAGAGTTGCGTCCACTCACTAAGGGTTGCATCCATTCACTAAGAGTTGCATCCATTCACTAAGGATTGCATCCTTTCACGAAGAATCACATCCATTCACTAAAAACAATAAACAAAATATATTATTTTAAAATTTTCCTTACATAGTTACTTTGATTTGATTTATCTTATTATTTTGTTATTTATTGTTATTTTTTTTTTGTTTTATTAGAATGTTACAAATTAGATTAGAAGGATAATGACTATATATAGTTTATGTGCACTTGACGCTAATATTCCGAACTGGTTTAAACTAATTTAAAACCACAGCTATAAACAGAATAACATACAAAATTTTGTCATACCAAGTGTTTATTTGTAATTTGTAAATTTAAAAACTTTAAAGTAAGTTCTATCACAATTTTTTTTTTTTTGACAGTTGTTCGTTATTCTCTATAATAACTATTATTTGTACCTTCACAAAAAGGTTTTTTTTGCATTTAGCTACTTAACAAATTTTTTATTTTAACAAATAGCTTCATAAAATTTATATTTACAAAATTAGTCTAGAGAGATCGTGCGAAAGGGGGTTATACATAATGCTTCAACACGGAAAACTATTTATCGTGTTTAAACATGGTGAATGATTCGCCGTGTTTAACTTAAACTCGACTATCAATGTAGGGCTTGTATGGTGCTTACATGGCTGAGACAGAATCAATTTCGTAAATATAAATTTTATAAGACTATATTGTAAAAAAAAAAATGTTAAGAAACTAAATGCAAAAAAAAGTCCCTAATAAAACTTCTGTAGGGTTTTTTCTAACTTGAAAACAACAACCTGAGATTTACAAAATTTGAAGCCATGTTTTTTTATTTACTATGTAGTCTTTGTTAGGATTTTCATGAATATGGCCCAGTTAATTATATTCAAATCTAAATTTACTATAAATAGGAAGTCAATGCTCACATATATAAATTAAAATTGCTTGATATGGTGTATTATAACTTTTTCCCATCTATTTAAATTAGGCCAATTTGCATAAAAAATTCACTTATTTTGGGCTTTTGCAAAATCAGGCCACATTTTTCGTTTTTGCAGATTCAGTCCGCTTTTTCAGCAAACTGACCAAAATACGCTTATTACTTTTTCTCTTTCCTTTTTCTCTCTCCTCTTCGTTTTTCTCGTTTTTTTTTTTCTCGCCGAAAAAAGTAGTGAAGGCAGAGACGGAGGCGGAAACGGTCCGCCTCGCCTCTCACCCTCATGCTCTCGCCCTCGCCTTTGCCCTCACCCACGCACCCCCACGTTCATCGCCTCCAACCCCGTCAAGGCCGCTCCACGACTTTTTTTTTTTGCTTTTTTCTTTTCTTTTTTTCTCCGACTCTCCTCCACCGTCTCCGACGACGACGTCTCTCTCGCCCTTCCCCGCCTTTCTCGTCTCTCCCTCTCCCACCTTCTCTGCCGCCTCCGACGACGATGCATCTTCGCCGGCGCCGACACCGACACCGACACCGTGGAGGTCACTGTGGCTCTGCAGTCTCGGAGCGGAAAAGTCCTTAGCGGCATCGTCACCGGCGCCGTGGCTGTTGGCAGAGAGGGTAAAAAAATTATAGAAGAAACAGAAAAAAAAAATTATATAAAAAATGATGAATATGAAATTGCATCGTTAACTGCAAAAAAAATTACAAGTTGCACTATTTAAGATGAAAATTACACTCTTTGGGAGATATTTATACTGTTTCTCTTCATATTCTACTCTTTCAGATATAAACTACATTCATTAAGATGAAAGTTACACTCTTTAAACGAAAGTTGCACTATTTCTCCTCTTGTTGCGCTGTTTCTCTTCTTGTTGCACAATTTCTCCTCTTCTTACACTATTTTTTATCTTAAACTGCACCAATTTAAGAGATATTTATATTGTTTCTCCTCTTGTTGCACTATTTCTCCTCTTGTTATACTGTTTCTCTTCTTAAAGGGTGCAATTTAAGATAAAAATAGTATAACAAGAGGATAAATAGTGCAATAAGAGGAGAAACAGTATAAATATCTCTTAAATGGGTGCAGTTTAAGATAAAAAAAAATAGTGTAATAAGAGAAGAAATTGTGCAACAATTTAAGAAACAGTGCAACTTTCGTTTAAAGAGTGTAATTTTTATCTTAATGGATGCAGTTTATATCAGAAAGAATGCAATAAGAGGAGAAATAATGTAAATATCTTCCAAAGAATGTAATTTTCGTTTAAAGAGTATAATTTTTATCTTAAAACTGCAGTTTACATCTTAAGTAGTGCAACTTATAATTTTTTTTACAGTTAACAATGCAATTTTATCTTCATCCTTTTTTTTCTATAATTTTGTATCTTTATTTTTTTTTTGTTTCTTTTATATTTATTTTGTCGCCCCTCTCTGCCAACGGCCAAGGCGCCGGCGACAACGCCGCTAAGGACCCCCGGCTCCGAGGCTGCAGCATCGCAGTGACCTCCACGGTGTCCACGGTGTCGACGTCGGCGCCGGCGAAGATGCATCGTTGTCGAAGGCGGAGAGAAGGGAAAGGG
Organism: Ananas comosus; assembly: GCF_001540865.1. NCBI lineage: Eukaryota > Viridiplantae > Streptophyta > Magnoliopsida > Poales > Bromeliaceae > Ananas > Ananas comosus. The sequence continues at coordinate 7,597,733 of NC_033639.1, forward strand.
AGGAACGAGAAGTGCGGGGAAAGGCGAGAGAGACGTCGTCGTCGGAGACGGTGGAGGAGAGTTGGAGAAGAAAAGAAAAGAAAAAAGCAAAAAAAAAGTCTCGGCGCAGCCTCGGCGGGATCGGAGGCGAGGAAGGTGGGAGATACGTAGGCGAGAAAAAGGGTAAGGGAGAGAGCATGAGGGTGAGAGGCGAGGCGGACCGTTTCCGCCTTCGCCTCTGCCTTCGCTATTTTTTTTGGCGAGAGAAAAAAAGAAAGAACGAGAGAAACGAAAAGGAGAGAGAAAGAGGATAGAGAAAAAGTAATAAGGGTATTTTGGTCAGTTTGCTGAAAATTCGGACCGAATCTGTAAAAATGAAAAAGGTGGCCCGGTTTTGCAAAAGCCCAAAATAAGTGAATTTTTTATGCAAATTGGCCTTTAAATTAACTAGACTACTAATTAGACTTGGATGAGAAGTTGATCCATATTCTATATAAAGGGGTATTGGTCTAGACACATTCTCATATGCATTTTGGTTTCGCACCATATAGGATAGTGTCTGAGAGAGAGGGTGGTAACGTTCGTATCGTTGCCGAACTTCTCTCTTCCACAGATTAATCAAGAATTTCACAAATTGATCAAAAATTTTCTCTATACGGTGCTCTGTAAGTTAACTTCTATTCTAGTAATGATTCTATCTGGATATTGATATTTATCTAGTTTTATTATTTTTATATGCCTATATGGATCTATCCGTCTTTTCTTTCTGGTATCTTTTCAAAAACTAAATCCTCTACTAATCTTTGAAACGCCAAATTAATTAAGCTGTTGATGGTGACCGTAACGTGTTGATATAAAAGAGTAGGTGGCATTAACAAAGCAAAGTAGCAGACACTTCTCTAAACTGGCAAGTGGGATACCAACAAGCTGAATCTCATATCTGGGGCTTCATTGGTCCAAGACATTCTCCAGTGAATAATTCCTGCCGATTCTATTGAGGGGCACCACAAAACCCTTTCCAAGTTTACTATACTAAATCAATATACTTCACTTAAAAAATGTTTACAATTTAGACCAAGTGTATATATATATATATATCTTCTTAATTACGATAAGTCAATGAGTTGGAAAGGAATATAGTTAATTGATTGAAATCATATTTTACTACATAAAATAACGCCAAAAAGCCATAGTCTTATGAAGAAAAGAGAGATCGAGCTGGTTTTGTTGGAAAATGATGCAAATTTGTTTATAATGTTAGTGTGGTCTTATTATTATGCCAGTAGTTGGTCAAGTAGTGTTAATAGTGGGCTAAATTGACTAAGTCATGTAAATAATAGATAGTGGCTTAATTTGTATAAGTAGTGGGGTATATTGTCGAGTTTGTACTAACTAGTTTTTAGGAGCACAATGTGTAGTGGATGTGGTGAAGAATATGTGTTGAGCTAGATTTTTCTAAATTTTGATTTTATTCTTCTATTTAAGTTCTTTGATTGTAAGTTTGTAATTAATTAAATTTTGAATGGAAGTTTTTATTTCTTCCATGCACTTTAATATTGCTGCAACAAATTTTTATTATTGAGCACTAATCTACTTTAGAATGCTACGTACGTACGTTTAAAAGTATAGAAGCTCAATTTTTTAAGAAACATATAAATTTTTGATAATTGATCACCAATTGATTCAATTTAAGTTGTAGAATTTGAACAGCGCAACAAAAAAAAAAAAAAGAAAAACTCTAATTAACCGCCAATTTATCACTTAATTAATATATTTTTTATTGTAATTTGGCCCTCCAAAGATAGATTTCTGGGCCTGACCCTTAAACAGCGGCATGCACATACGTGACAAGAGAGACGTTGATCTTGCATGCATGCGACACACTCATACACATATATATATAGCGCATATTAAACTCGTACATAAACGTTCCCCATTTTTATTTATTTTTCAATTATTAATCTTATCGTCGGTCGATCGACGTTACTTCAAATGGGGGATCAAACGTCCGACCAGGTGATGCGATGCTCGCCGACCTCCTTGGGGATCCCGAGCGCCTTCCACACGGCCGGCGAGGCGTCCACGACGTTGTTCGGGCACGGCGGCTGGAAGTCGTGCTCCTCGTCGCAGCCGTGCACGGAGTCGCACTCGTCGACGACCTTCGCGAGCACGGAGCGGCCGTTGGCGGCGGCGATGCGGATGTTCTTGAGGCAGCGGCTGGAGCGGTCGAACCAGCCGGTCGACAGCGCGACCACCATCTCGTGGTCGGGGTGGTACTTGTTGTCGCACTCCGACGGGCCCCCGCCGTCCCCGCCCCTGGCGAAGCTGTTCAGCGTCATGGTCGCGGGGGTCCGCGCGGTGACCGGAGGGGAGCAGCGGTACTGCGGGTAGAGCTTGCCCGGCACGCAGCAGTCCGAGTAGTTTTCGCGGTTGCACCTGCCGGACTTGCCGCGTAATTGGCCGCTTACGCGGCAGGATCTGGTCCGATGTCCGGACGCGACGGCAGCAGCAGCAGATAGAAGAAGTAGTAGGGTGGCGAATGCAAGAAGAGAATTGGCCATGGCTGATCGATCGACCGATCAAGCTGTGCGTACGCATAGTGTGTGTTGTTTGGATCAATTTATAGACACAGTTTGGTGTGAACCGAGGCGGGTGAAAGCGAAGTTTTTTTTTTTTTTTTTTTTTGGGTGTGTTGTGCCACGGCATTGGAAATTTGGAAGTGGCTGGGCCACCTTTGCCACTCGCCACTAAGCGCCCCTTTGGAACTATGTAAAGTATTAAAATAGATGGATGATTTTATATGAAGCTGTATAAAAATATTAAATAATAAATATATATATATTTATAAAATATAAAGGTTAATTTACATAAAAAATTTATAAGTTTTGAGCTTTTGTAAAATAGGACCGTCTTTTTTTATTTTACAGATTCGGTCCAAATTTCTAGTAAACTGATCAAAATATCTTTATATATTTTTCTCTTTACTTTTTTTTCTCGCGTTTTTTTTTTTTTCTCGCCAAAGAAGGCGACGGAGGTGAAGGCGGAAACGGCCCCCATCGTCTCTGCACCTCACACCCTTACCCTCGCCCTCGCACCCCTCGCCCTACTCGCCTCCGACTCCCCCGAGGTCGCGCTGCGACCCTCTTTTTTTTTTCTTTCCGACCTTTCTCCGCCGCCTCCGCGACCCTCCGCGATAATAACGAGGATGGTAACACGTCCTTTTCCTCCGCCTTCGCCCTCCACCTCCACTACATCGAATTTTTTACCCGCCAAACAAATCTGCCGTCCCCACTGTCACCGCCGGCGATGAAAAGGAAGTGTTTTTCGGGACCGAGAAGCACGCCAACGAGGAATAGGGAGAAAAATAGTTACACTCAAGCGTTAGCGGATTTGCACCCACCAAACCCACTTTTCGAAACCCGCGTCCCCACCACCGCCGCCGACGAAAAAAGAAATCACTTCTTGACACCGAGAAGCTCGCCGGCGAGGGAGGGGGCACGCGGCCCACCCGCCTACCCCAGAGGGCCGCGGCCAGTGCGGCCTCGACGGTGTCGGAAGCGAGGAGGGCGAGAAATGCATGGGAGTATCTCTGGATTAACAGTTTGTTTAAAACAAAAAAAAACTAAAAATCCAAAAATTAGATAATAATAAAGAAAACTAAAGAAGAAAGAAGAATAAAATGAAACTACACTGTTAAAATTAAATTACACTATTTTAAAAGAACGTTGTACTATTATGGAGGTAAGTTGCACTCTTTTAAATATAAACTGCACCCTTTAAAACAAAAATTACACTCTTTAAACGAAAGTTGTACCCTTTTAGAGATATTTATACTGTTTCTCCTCTTGTTGCACTCTTTGAGATGTAAACTGCGCCTTTAAAATGACTTTGAGATGTAAACTACATCTTTAAAATGAAATTTACATTCTTTAAACAAAAGCTATAATTTTTTAGAGGTATTTACACTATTTCTTCTCTTATTGTACTCTTTAAGAGGAGATATTTACACTATTTCTCCTCTTGTTGAACTATTTCCCCTTTAGGGCGCGTTTGGTTCGAGTTATGTACTATTACAGAGTATCTCCACATATCTAGGTATCTTGGATTTCGACGTGAGATTACTACTGATGCTGCATGAGCGCGCTTGGTTTAATGCAGTAATGTAATACTAGATTGCAGTGTTTATAGTATTAATACATCTGATTCAGTCTATAAAATTTAGTAATTCTGACATAAAAATATAATTTTTTTTTCCAAAATTGCCCTTGCTGTGGTCATTTGGATATTATTTTTTAAAAATATAATTTGCATTAGTAAATTAATTATATTAATAATTAATAAAATAAAAAGATCAAACATTAAAAAAAATTAATGTTGCAAAAAATTAATTTCAACCCATAAAAGAATAAATAAAAAAAAAAAGATCATTATACATAATTAAAAATCATACAATAACAGAAGATGATAGGTGTTCGTGCAAGAGAGAGAGAGAAAGAGATAAAGAGAGAGAGAGAGAGCGGCGTATGAGAGAGAGAGAGAGAGCGGCGTATGAGAGAGAGCTGCGTTGCGAGAGAGAGAAAGCGAGAGAGAGCGGCGTGCGAGAGAGAGAGAGCGGCGTGCGAGAGCGAAGGGGGAGGGCGTGAGAGAGAGATGAAAACAATGTTGTTAATTGGGTTTAGGGGTGTAGGAGGGTAAATTTGTCATTTTATATAATATGTATTATTGCCGATTTTCAGTAATGCAAGATACACGACCCCCCTCTCGTTAATATTTTCGGTGTAATCCCGCTCGATTTGTAATGCTACATTAACGACTATATTACATAGCGGATGAACCAAACACAATAATCCTGGCAGGATTGTCTGTAATCCTGCCAAGATAACTCGAACCAAACGCACCATTAATGTATTGATGTGTAAACTGCACCCTTTAATATGAGAAATAGTGTAAATATCTCTTAAAGAGTGTAACTTTCGTTTAAAGAGTGTAACTTCTATTTTAAAAAGTGCGATTTACACATCAAAGAGTGTAACAAGAGAAGAAACAGTGTAAATATCTCTTAAAGAGTGCAACTTTTGTTTAAAAAGTATATATAATTTTTATCTCAAATGGTGCAGTTTACATTTAAAATAGTACAACTTACGTCCATAATAGTACAACGTTCTTTTCAAACAGTGCAATTTAATCTTAACAGTGCAAATTCATCTTCTTCTTTTTCTCTGGTTTTCTTTATTATTTTATAGTTTTTAGCCTTTTAGTTTTTTTTTTTTGTTTTAAACAAACAAAATTGCTAATACAGAGATGATCCCATGCATTTCTCGCTCTTTTCGCCTCTGATACCGTCAAGGTCGCGCTCGTTGCCGCCCTCTCAGGCGGGTGGGCTATGTGCCCCCTCCCTCGCCGGCAAGCTTCTCGACGCCGAGAAATACTTTCTCTTTATCGTCGGCGACGGTGGTGGGAACGCAAGTTTCCAGAAGTGGGTTTGGTGGGTGCAAAATCCGCTACAGTGGAGGTAGAGAGCAAGGCGGAGGAAGAAAACGCATTACCATTTTTGTTATCGTTGTAGAGGGCCGTGGAGGCAGTGGAGGAGGGTCGGAGAGAAAAAAAAAAGAGGGTCGCAACACGGCCTCGGCGAGGTCGGAGGTGAGTAGGGCGAGGGGTGCACGGGTGAGGGTGAGGGCGTGAAGTGCAGAGACGATGGGGGCCGTTTTTGCTTTCGCCTCTGTCGCCTTCTTCAACTGAGAAAAAAAAGAACGCGAGAAAAAAAAAAAAAAGAGAGAGAAAAAGGTATAATGGTATTTTGGTCAGTTTACTAAAAATTTTGACTGAATTTGCAAAATCGAAAAAGTCGACACAGTTTTGCAAAAGCTCAAAACTTGTGAATTTTTTCTACAAATTGACCAAATTTAAATTATTAAATTTATTATTTAAAAAATTATTTTCTTTCAAAAGTTAGATAATTATGCTTTAAAAAAATAAGTAAACTTCAAATATCATTTCTGTGGTTTTATATTTTCTCACTTTTGTATACTGTGATTTAAAATGTATCAAGTTAGTATTCTTTAGTTTTATTTTTCTCTTTACCTTAGCTCCTTCATTATTATATAAAAAATTTTTCAGATACTCTATCTAGGGTTATTAAATATTTACTTTTTAGTATTTTTTTAATTTTAATTTTGTTATTAATTTAACGAAAAAAAATAATAGAATGAATAATAAAAAAGTAAAATAAAATTACAGGGTACTAAATGAATACACTTTAAATCATAGGACACTAAAATAAGAAAATACAAAATCATATAAATAATATTTAAAATTTTTTCTTAAAAATTTTAACCATAAATATATAATTAAGGGATAAATTAATTTTTTTATATTTTATATATGTATAATTTGTATTCTACTATTATTTGTCGTCTCATTTTTATCCTACAATAAAAAAATAATAATATTTNTAGTATCCTATAGTTTTATTTTTCTCTTTACCTCAGTTCCTTCATTATTATATAAAAAAAATTTCAGATACTCTATCTAGGGTTATTAAATATTTACTTTTTAGTATTTTTTTAGTTTTAATTTTGTTATTAATTTAACGAAAAAAAATAATAGAATGAATAATAAAAAAATAAAATAAAATAAAATTACAGGGTATTAAATGAATACACTTTAAATCATAGGACAATAAAATAAGAAGTGCAAAATCATATAAATAATATTTAAAATTTTAACCATAAATATATAATGAAGGGATAAATTAATTTTTTTATATTTTATATATGTATAATTTGTATTCTACTATTATTTGTCGTCTCATTTTTATCCTACAATAAAAAAATAATAATATTTTGATAAATTTTTAAGGCCAAATTACAAAAAATCCTCCCGTCAAGACTCAATTTTTCACTTTTCTCCCTGTCATTTAAAAACATATACTTTGCCTTCTTGTAAAATAAAAAATGTGCACTTCACCCCTACCGTTAGGGTTCCGTTATAAAATATTTTTTTATGCCAAAAATACTCCTTTGTCCTCTTTCCTGTTGCTTCGCTTCCCGCCGCCTCACCGCCTCGCCCTCCTCCACTGCCCTGCACTCGCCCACATCCCTTCGCCCTCCTCCGTCGCCTCGCCTTCGTCCTCGTTGCTCTTGCCTACCTTTTCATCAACGACCATCTCGATTTACTCCCTACTGTCGCCGAAATCGAGGGGCGGCGAGGGTGCAGGAAGAGAAAGGGAGCAGGTGGAGAAAAAAATGGAGAGAAATCACAGCCGATCGAAGTGTGAATCGTGGCCGATTGAGACGGCGGTTGAGAAAGATGATAAAGGAGACGACAATAGTGAGTGACAAAATGATCATTTTACACACCGAACATTTTTTATTTTATAAGGGGGCAAAATATAGATTTTTAAATGACAGAAAAGAAAAGTGAAAAATTAAATTTTAACAGAAAGTTTTATATAATTTAGCCAATTTTTAATTTTGAATATAATTATTTATTTCCGACGACGGTCCTGAAAAACACACAATAAAAAAGAAAAAAAAAAAAGGAAAGAAAGAAAAATTGTGGACCTCTCTCAATCCCGTCCTAATTAAGCAAGATGCTTGCGGTGGCGGCCCAACCACACCCTCTCTTCTCCCTCCTCCTCCCGCACGTCTCCCTTCTGCGCCTTCCCCCGCCGCGGCCCCTCGTCGCCACCGCCGCCGCGAAGATCCGCTCCCACCACCACCACCATCGGCGGCGGCGGCGGCGAATCCCTCCCTCTCGCGATCACTCAACCGCCGACGAGACCGCGCTCGACGAGGAGGACTTTGCGCTCGCCCCTGCCCCCGCCCCCGCGCCAGCCGAGGCCGAGGCCGAGGCCGAGGCAGTGGAGACGGGCGGGGGTTTGAAGGGGTCGGACGTCCTGCGAGCGCTGCAGAGGGCCGTGGCCGCGAAGGAGGCGTCCCCTCGCAGGGGGAAGAAGAAGCGGCGGCAAGCAGAGCGAGAGCGAGAGCGATTTGGTGGCGGTGGTGGTGACGACGGCGGCGGCGGCGGCGGCGGCGGCGACCTCGGGAGCGTCCCGCCCGTCGAGATTCGGAGCGATTGGGTCGACAGGATCGAGGAATTGGAGAGGCGACTGGAAGAACTGCAAGACCGGCAATATTATCTCTAGAAATGTTTTTTTTTTTTTTTTTGGGTAAACTTTAAATATCATTTATAGTTATATGATTTCACATTTTTTTCACTTTAGTACTCTATGGTTAAAGTGTATCAATTTAGTTTTCTATAATTTTTTTGTTCTTTTCTTCAGCTCCTCTATTAGCATTCGTTAAGTTCTATATAAAAACTCCAGATACCCTAACTAAACTTATCCAATATTTACTTCAATATTTTTTAGTTTTAAGTTTGTCATTAATTTAATAAAAAAAAATTCAACAAAAAAAAAAAAAAAAAACAANAGATTATGAGAAGCTCTAGAACTTTTTCGGAAAAGAATAAATAAAATTTTTCAAAATTTATTTTTTCAGCCTTAGAGTGAATGGAACATATGATTCACAACTGTTTTTAACAAATGCTACCAGTAATATAGGGTAACCAGTAGTAGTATTAATAATAATTAACAATAATGTAAGGGATTTACTTATGGTTATGGTCCATTTTGAGTGAGCTATATAAATTTTTGAATAAGCATTTTAGTTTTAAAATTGAAATTATTTATTTATTTTAATAATTTTGTTATTGCGCCAGTTATATAAAATATACCAATTAAAACTATAAAAATAAATAGCCCCTTTGAATTTTGAAGTGAGGATACTGTTGATTTACTCAAATTAAACAAATTAAAATTTTGATTGTATAATCAATATTTTAAAAGATTGGGCCAAATTAAAATTAACCATAATTCACATCAAGTTTATATGATTTTATCCGAGAAAAAAAGAAAAACATAATTGCAGGATAAGTTAAAGCACAGTACTGCTAAGTGCTAACATGGAGTTTGGGTTGGGCTTTGCTAATACGGGGTTTGGGTTGGCCTTTTCTCGCAGAATGTAGTTGGTCTGGGCCCACCAAATTCATTACATTATTATCCCCCTGTAAGGTTGGACCACCTATCACAAAACATGGAGTAAAAAACAAAAAAGAAAACTTCAAATACAACTCCTGTGGTTTCGCATTTTTTCACTTTAGTTTCCTGTAGTTTAAAATGTATCAATTTAGTACCCTGTGATTTTGCATTTTCTCACTTTAGTACCGTGTGGTTTAAAGTTCATCAATTTAGTACCTTATGGTTTCATTTTTTCCTTTTCGTCGGCTCCTCAGTTAATATTTCGTTAAATTACATACCAAAAACTTCAAATACCCTGCCTAGGTTTATCAAATATTTACTTTAGTACCCTTTAGTTTTAACTTTGTCACTGATTTTTTTTCCTCCGTTAATATTTCGTTAAATTATATACAAAAAAACTTCAGATGCCCTAACTAGGTTTATCGAATATTCACTTTAATACCCTTTAATTTTAACTTTGTCACTTATTTAATGAAAAAATTAGTGAAATGGATAATAAAAAGAGAAAAATAAAATTACATGATACTAAATTGATACACTTTAAAACATAAGGTACTAAAATGAGAAAGTGTGAAACTACAAAGATAGTATTTAAAATTTTTCCAAAAAAAAGAAAAAAAAAGAAAAACTACAATTTACCCAACTAAATTTGCCACTTTATTGTTTAAAAAGTTATACTTAACTATCTATGATTTAGTACGTTTTTGCTTCCTTATCATATGGTTCAAACAATATGCTTAGCTATTTTATGATTTTATTTTTAGTTTACTATAAAAATCTATAGTTAAGAAAGTACTTTATAGTTTTCAAAAAATTGCACTTCACTTTTCTATTAATCAACAGATTTTTTTTGATAATAGGGCAATAACATCATAGGATAGTTAAGCACAACATTTTTATATATGGGCAATTTCATTCGTATTCTTGAAAAGTTCAAAATTATCGTAAACGTCCCTACATAATTTGTAATATCAAAATTGCCCCCACAAATATTTACTTGTTTCAAAAATACCGTCAACTCATTTTAATCTTAGTTATACCTTGATATAATGAAGGTTAAGAATTAAATTGTTCATTTTGCCCCTAAACTAGTGAGGGGCATATGAATGTACATGGTCCATTTTTTTAAATTTTTTTTTTATCCATTCAGATTTCAAATATTATAATAAATTAAATAAAGAAAATTAATTAATATGTTAATTAGCTATTAATAATTAATTAGTAAATGAATTTATGCTAGTTTCAACTTAAAATTAGTCAAAGGTGTTAAATTTAATGGAAATTATCTTACTTTGTGAAAATTTTTCATTAACTAAAATTTTTATCTTTTCAATTTATTATTTAAAACTATTATTGGTTCGTGCAAAGCCCGTTGATTCCAAGAATTTAGTTGTCCTTTCATAATGTAACTAATTTTTTTGTTTGAGGTCGGATTTTATACTAATGTATTACTCTTAGTTATAATGTATTCATAGTGACGAATTTTCTCTACATTTAAGTAGTCAAATAAAAAAAATTTATTACTTTACAATCAGTGTAGTAAAAAATATAGATATAACTAAAATGAATTATTTTCTCATTATGACAATAAAGCAAAATAAAATTTAATTTAACTACAACTTATTCCAAATAGAAATATTTATTTAATTGAAATGAATAATTTTTTAAAACTAAAATCAATTGAATTTTACTAAATTTTTAGTCTAGATAGAATTTAATTAATTTTGAAATATAATAGAGGGTATTTATAAATAGAATTAGTAATTGACCATTGAATAAGTAAGAGGGGTAAAATTGGAATCTCAATATGATTAACTTTAATATGGATTGACACTTGATGGCAGGGTTATTTTTGAAAGTTTCTTAAATTTGAGAGCGTATACATAATATTTCAATTTTAAAAGAGTATTTATGAAATTAAATATTTTTAGAAGGGTAGAGAGAAAATTTTTCCTTTTTTATATGGCAAAGTAAAAATACGCCAAATCACTAGCGAGCAAATTAAAGCTTAGGTGAAAATAAAGATAAGTGCTACTTTGTATTTTTTAATACAAGAACCCAAAAAGGGGGAGAAGTTTCTATTCTTGATAGCTTAGCTTAGGGCTGTAAACGAGCCGGGCTCGAGCGAGCTGGAGCCAGCTCGAGCTCGGCTCGAACGTCTTTAGGTCGGTTCGTGTTCGGCTTGAGCTCGTGGCGAGTTCGAAAACTCCGGGTCGTGATCGACTCGCAACTTAATCGAGCTAGCTCGTGTTCGGCTCGTTAGCTCGATTATTCCAGTCAATCTCATCGTTCTCATCGTTCTTCCGCTCATACCCTACAACGAACCCCCCGATTACCCCACCCCGATCCCGATCCCCACAACCCACTGATGATACCAAAAACTACAGAAAAGTTAGGGCAAAAAAACCTTGAGCTCGGCAGATTTCATGGCGATGGGGACGCAGATGAGGAAGATCCCGGCCAAGGCGATCGCCGTGTTACGGCGCCAGTGCTTGGGGCGGCAGTAGGGCCCCCCCGTCATGCTCCACACCTTCTTCCTGAAATCCCCCGCCTCTCCGCCATGGCCATGCCCGTGGCCGTGGCCTCCGCCTCCGTGGTGATCGCCGCCGCCGCCCATGGCTCCGCCGCCGCGCTCCTCGCCCCCTTCTTCGTCGTCCTCCTCTTCGCGTGAAGCGGCGAGGGTTTGGTGAATGTAGCCTCAGACACAGATAGAGAGAGAGAGAGAGAGAGAG